>NC_138558.1:17948105-18104670 GCF_964273705.1 Natrix helvetica
CTTCCACCCATCACAGTTGTATCCCTAACAAGAATATAAAAATCAAATGCCAAGATAAAATGCTAAGAAAATGAGTAGCATCTGTAATAAAAGTATGTTATGTTACCAAATAACAAAAATATAACTTGGGCTACTATAATATGTTAATTAACTATGCAAATATGAATCTAAAATATCACAATTTATGAATTTAGCTAACATGTTACCTAAAACAGGCTATCTACACATAATTTAAAAAAAATGAAATGATGACTACAATAGAAGATCTGCCCAATAATATTACCATGTTTCCCCAAAAATAAGACACAGTCTTATTTTCTTTTGCCCCACGAAATATGGCCTTGGGCTTATTATAGGGGGAGGGCTTATTGTTTTGGGGTTGCCGGGCAGCTGCTCCCTTGCGAACTGGCTCCCGAAGAGCTGGGCACAGCCTCCAGGGAGAAGCAGCCATGAGGTGACCATGCTCACGAGCAGCCGCCCGGCAAACCCCATCTCCAGCCGGGCAGAGTACCATACACTGACCTAGGGGGTATCTCTAAGGTGCCAAGCCACGTGGCGCTCTGCCCGCTCCCCAGCTCCCGCGGCTTGGCATATTAGGGATACCCTCTAGGTCAGTGCATGGAGCTCTGCCCGGCTGGAGAAGGGGGTTGCACAAGCGCCTGTTCCGCCCCCAGCAAGCATGCCTCCCAGCCTCACCATGCCCTGGTCCAGCTATCCCTGCAGCGCTAGGGCACTGTACTCTGAGCATAATTTCTTTTACGGCTTCCAAACTCCAACAGCAGTAGCCGCTCTAGGTGTGTGCTCTATGGTTGTGGACCGGCTACCGGACAGAGAGTCTTCCGGACAGAGAGTCTTCCAGCAGCCAGCCCACAACCATAGAGCACACTCCTAGAGCTGCTGGAAGACTCGGCAGCCAAGTTTTGGAGTTTGGAAGCCAGAGAAGAGGTTATGCTCGGAGCACGGCAGCAATCCCCTGGCCCTGCATGGAGCCCCCTGGACAACTCCCCCCTCTGGCCAGGCAGAATGCCAGTCCCCAACCTAGTGGTACACCGAAGGCGGCAAGTAACATGAGCACCTTTCCCCCCCCAGCTCGCGCGACTTGGCGCCTTCAGGATACCGCTAGGTCGGTGAGCAGTGCTCTGCCTGGCCAGAGGGGGGGGGTGTCCATGGGGCTTATTTTCAGGGGTGGGCTTATATTTTTGCCCACCCGAAAAATGTGGCAAGGCATTAGTTTCAGGAAAGGTTGTATTTTATGGGTTCTCTACCTGGTGGTTAGGTGGTTGTGGCCATGGTGGGCGTGGCCTAGTCAGCCTCTTGTACCATGGTGGGGGGCAGTTGTTTTCGCTTTCGCTTTCCCCAGGCTCCAGAGGCTTTCCTCTGAGAGGGCAAAAACTGCCTTTCCCAGGCTCCAGAGGCCCTCCAGAGCTTCCGGGGGGCCTGTTTTTCCTCTTCCCATAGTCTCTGTGTGGGCCCCGCACTTACCTTGCATCCAAAATGGGCCATGTGGAGACTCTTGGGAGAGGAGGGGAGGGGTGGGTGGGGCCAGCCAGGGATGGGATTTGGAGGTTCTCTGAACCAGCCATAATGTTAGCTATGGGTTCTCTTAAATCCGGGTGAACTTGTTTTTTTATTATTATTATTTTTTATTGTTTTAATTAAACAAAAAACACACACAAAAACATTCTTCTGTTTAGATTTTGTTATAAAGATGTAATCTCTCCTGGGTACTTATAAATTCTAGTAATAAATTTTTGTCTAGATTTATTATAATATAAATATAAATGATTCTAGACAAAAGCACGCTTAAACAAATATAGTTAAACGAGAATGATGGCATATTGAGAGTATAAAGATTTTTTATTTAAAATGTACAATTCAATATGAATGAAATATAAATATGTAGTAACGCACGAAATTTATTTGTAACCAATCGACATGCTTTCTGGAAGATGTAATGAAGAATGTTTTTGTGTGTTTTTGTTTAATTAAAACAAATCCGGGTGAACTTGTAGCAGCCCACCTCTCCATCCATCTGCTTCAAATTCATACCAGGAATAAAAAAAATGTTCCTTTTAGTTTTTGAGCAGGAACATGAAAAAAGAAACTTCACTTTATCAGTGGATGTTTCATTCAATTGAAGTCCCCATAAATACTCAAAGGAATAGTTCAGAGCCTACTACAGACAATTAGATGCATTCATTGGCAGTAACTGATACATAAAGCAACGGTTACATACGTAGCAATTGGCTAATTTTCTAAAATAAATTTGTGATGTCTACACCAACCTTCATCCTCCACCCCACACCCCGTTCTTGTTCTTGTTGTCCTCCTGTAACAATGCAGATTGGAAGCAGTCCAAACAAGTCTCTTGGTGTCCTGCTTGGTATTATTTATTAGAAATCAAACTAAAGCACAGAATTCCAGTGACTACTTTGCTTTCAAATGAATAATCTCTATATAGGCCAGGGATGTCAAACTCAAGGCCCATGGGCAGATCTGACCCCAGAGTGCTTAGATCTGGCCTGTGGGGCAGCCTGCAAATAGCAAAGGACTGTCCCACGGTGCCTCTGCCAGTGAAAACAGACCTCAGGGGGGCGCATGCAGCCCCCCATGCCCTATTTTCAGTCACAATGGCCTCCTGCAGCCCTCTACCAGCCAAAATGGAACTTGGGGGGGGGCTGCACGTGGCCCTCCCGCACCCCATTTTCGCTTGCAGAGGCCATCACAGCCAAAAACGGGACCTGGGAGGGGCGTGCCCCCCCGGGCTCCATTTTCGCTGCAGAGGGCTAGCAAAATAAACAAAAAGCAAAACAAAACAAAAGGAGAAATGTTTCCCCTTTTGCATTTGAGCATGCATGTAGGGGCAGGAAAGAGGAGAGGGAAAAAGGAAAGAAAAAGAAAAGAAAAGATGGGAAGAGAGCAAGGAAGGAAGCAGAAAGGAGAATGAGGGAGGAGAGAGGAGGGAGGGAAGGAAGGAAGGAGATTATAATGAGACAGAGAGTGAGAGAGGGACTCAGGGTAGTCCTGCCTTAGCGCTTGGCCACCCCGACACGAGTACCGTGTCACTCCCCCTCGGCCCTTAAGGTCAAACACAACCCAGATGCATCCCTCAATGATACCCTCTGATATAGGCAGTATCCAGCAACAATTGTATGTTTTATGCTCTGTTAGCATAAAAGGGAGGGGATTGGTTTCTTTTTGGGGAAAAAGCAATCTGCTCCTTGATTTGGAAACTCCTGATTCCTTTGAAAACACCTCCTAGGCTTCTTATCAATGTGAGAACAGCTCTCCCACTTTTGGTGGAGAAAACTAATATTTTTTAATTTCCACTGGTTTCCCCCCCACAGTTTTCGGTATCTCCCATCTCTCCAGAAGAACAACTTGAAAGACCCCTTAAATTAAATGCTCCAGAACTACTCCTCTTAACCAGCTCCCTGAGAGCATCATGTCTTCCATTTGACTTGAATGCTAGCAGCAGAGGGAAGAGCCTGGACACCTCTCAAGCAGAAATCCACGAAGGCCAAATCAATAGTAGCCAGGATTCCTTGGAAACTCCCATTCTTCCACACATCATCATCATTCCTACCTCAGAAACCACTCTGTCTGAAGAGCAATCTTTGACTGAAAACATAGAGGAAGAAAACAGTGATCTGTACTCTGCTCCAGATAAGAACTGCCTGTTACTCAAAGGAAGGCTTCATTCGTCTACTGGACCAGTTGAGACGCTGGTGTCATAAGCTTGGCTGTTTCTTTGAATGATGATAGTACCAAAAACAAAAATTGCAGAACGGTTTAAATGATACATTTCTCCACGCAACGTTGAGGTCAAAAATTGCAGAACGGTTTAAATGATACATTTCTCCATGCAACGTTGAGGTCATTTCTGAATTCTATGCACTTTGTAGAAGCCAACTGCAACAATAGGGGCGAAAGGCCCAAAGCACTCAAAGTGTATATAACATGCTTGTCAACAAAAACCACCTAGTAAATATGTCTTTATATAATTGGAATAATTTTTCGTGCTTCCATTACTTTAACTGGAATGCTTAACCTATGACCATCCTTATCACCAAATTCCAAGGAAAAGTGTTAAGAGCATATGTAGCTACTAATTTTAGCCTGCACACAATTTGTGACTTAATCTTCCCTCATTTTCAATTGTCAGCTGAAAGGTGACAAGTCAAAGGACATATTAAAGAACATGCAGCAATCAATCAATAGCCTGCTGACCTTTTATCCTAGTAAAATAGTTAATTTGTCATCTGTCCTGAAATTGAAATGACAACACAGAAATTGATTTGAAAATGGATGTATTTAAGGAAAAATGGATGCATTTAAGAATTCTTTTTAAAAAATTTAAATATCACTGTCTTCTATGGCTTACTGACCTGCAGTCCTCAGTCCTTTTCATGATATCTATTTGTATGAGTGTAATTTTTTTTTGTTAAAACCATTTACCTCTGGATGATGGGCTATATTCATAAAAGTGAAAGGGGCAGGATAAAAATTAAATTTAAATTAAATTATAACAGTTAATATTATTACTTCCCATTGGCAGGAACTAGACAAAGATACCACATTAGCATCTCTTGTATCTCTCTAGTATATCAGTAGGAAAATACCAAAAAAGTATAACTGTGTTTCATAATTCTTTGTCAATAGTTATGAACTGTTGAACTCTCAGAGTAGGCTTTACTCAAAGGGGACAATAAAAACATTTAAGTGCTGTAATATAGTTGTCTCTTTTTGTCGACTGCAAGTTGTTTATGGCTTCTTTCTCACAGACATTTGATTCTGGTTGCCAAAACTTTTCACCACTGATCATACTGGGGTTTAAAAGGTAAAGCTAAAGGTTCCCTTGCACATGTGTGCTAGTCGTTTCTGGCTCTAGGGGGCGGTGCTCATCTCTGTTTCTAAGCCAAAGAGCCAGTGCTGTCTGAAGACGTCTCCGTGGTCATGTGACTGGCATGACTAAACGCCGAAGAAGCACCAAACACTGTTACCTTCCCACCAAAGGTCCCTATTTTTCTACTTGCATTTTTTACCTGCTTTCGAACTGCTAGGTTGGCAGAAGCTGTGACAGGAGCTCACTCTGTTATGCGGCGCTGGGGATTCGAACCACTGAACTGTCGACCTTCTGATCAACAAGCTCAGCGTCTTAGTCACCGCGTCCCTCTATACTGGGGTTTAGATGGTAGGACTGCCTTAAAGGGCTAAAATAATCGTGCACTTGTATATGTTAAGACTCTTGGCTAGAGGATCAGAATGCTGCAGTCATGGAGTTAATTCAATATGCATGAAGTGTCTGTGGATGTAGAAATAAAGCTGTTGGATCAGGAATGCCCAGCTGTGAGATACACATGAATGAAAATATTGTTCAACATATATTTGTTGATATATACTGTAATAGCCACACATGGTTACTATTCTATGTGGCTATGATGCATTGAGATCAAACATCTCCAGTTTTTCTAACTCTAAACCGATACATGCAAAAACTTGTTTGTGTACCTATGAGCCAAATGGCAATTAATTAAAAAAACTGATGCAAATTACACAGTTCCATATGAAGAAGACCAACACATATTGTTGTTGATGATGTCAAAATATTGGTAAAACCTCTATGTCCGTGTGCAAATATATATAGGGCTGTTCTAACAGCTTTACATAACTTTGTAAGTATTGGTATCCACTGAGATCTATTTGCATTGGTAATTAACAATAGCTCTAAAATGAACAAATACAAAAAATGTTCATGGTGCAAAATTAAACACAACTAAATCAGTAAAAATCCAACAAAGATAATACAAGCGACTTGTTAAATTCATCTATAACTTAAATCACATAGCCACTAGATGTCATCAGTGAGATTATTTTGAAGATAAACATTTTGAAATTGATTGTATTTCAGAACAAGACAACCTGTTGCCTTTTACTATGGGTCAACTTACGGTATTTAAGCTACAATTGTTCTGCTTCATGGTATGTTAGAAAACCCCTGGGACTGAAATATCCAGAGTAAGCAATATATTTGCATGAAAGAGATACAATATAGAAAAAAGCACCAATGTAGCTCTGATTAAGAATATATTATTAATATACACCTTAATCCAGATCTTAGGGTGGGGTGAGACTTAGGAAAGTGAGCTCTAGTCTTTAACAACAATGAACCACACCTAGTTCACATAGGCAGGTATATATTTATTGTGATAGAAGACTGCTGAATAAAGAATGCATTACTCAACTGGAAAGTACCATATTTCAGGTGAAAAGCTTTTATTCGTAACACTATATGCATAATTACCCACAGACATATGCATGTTCCTACTTATATCACTATCATCAAGTATGTCTCCCAGAAATGCTTACAGCCAGGGGTGTCAAAGCCTGAAGGCCAGACCCGGCCAGCGGGGTGCTTAATCTAGCACGTGAAACTGCTCTGGCCTGCAGTGCCTCTGCCAGTTGAAATGAAGCTTGAGAGGGTTGCATGCAGAGGGTTGCAGGAGGCTGTTAGAGCCAAAAACGGAGCTCAACAAGGCCATGGGCAGCCCTCGCAAGCTCCATTTTCACTGGCTTAGGGTTGCAGGAGGAGGAGGGCTGGATTTATTTTGAAATTGGCTCGAGGCTCATGAATTAATTAGGGCATCTTTCAGAAACCTGACAGGCGTTGCAGCTAAAAACAAAGCTCAGGAGCATGTTTTTGCTGGCAGAGTGCTCGGGCCATCACATGCGCCCCCCCCCAACACGAATGAAGTTGAGCTGGCCACGCCCACCATGGCCACCCAAGATCAAACACAACCCTGATGCGGCCCTCAATGAAATCGAGTTTGACACTCCTGGCCTACATAAATGAAATATTAATAATAATTAATAATAATAATTTATTAAATTTCTAGACTGCCCCCTCTCCCCGGAGGGACTCGGGGCGGTGTACAGGAATAAATTTAAAACATACAAACAATCATACACATAGGTAAAAAACAAATTAAACAACCCCTGTACAATTTATAAAAATTAAAAAACAGACCCTAAAACCAATCCTAAAATTTAGAAATAGAACTGAGGTGGGATAGGTGGAATTAGGCCAAGCCGGCTAGCTGGAATAGGTGGGTTTTAAGTTTCTGACGGAAGGAGCGGAGATCCGTAGTCATTCTAATGTCGGGGGGAAGGTCATTCCAGAGGGTCGGGCCCATCACAGAGAAGGCCCTTCCCCTAGGCGTCACCCGCTGGCACAGCCTAGTGGACGGCACCCGGAGGAGTCCCTCTCTGTGTGAGTGAATCGGCCGAAGGGATGTATGGGGCAGGATACGATCCCGCAAATAACTAGGTCCTGTGCCATGGAGCGCCTTAAAAATGATGGTCAACACCTTGAAGCACACCCGAAAAGCCACAGGCAGCCAGTGTAGCCCGTGCAGGAGAGGTGTTACGTGGGAGTAGCTAGAGACTCCCGAGACTGCCCGCGTGGCCGCATTCTGAACCAGCTGCAGCCTTCGGGTGCATCTCAAGGGGAGCCCCATGTAGAGAGCGTTACAGTAGTCTAGCCGGGACGTCACAAGCGCATGAGTGACTGTGCGAAGGGCGCTCCGGTCCAATGGGGGACACAATTGGCACACCAGGCGAACCTGGTGGAACGCCCCCCTGGCCATGGCTGTCACATGGTTATAAAGGAGAAAACATAGTAATTTTAATGAGGATTGTTGATCTACTTCAGCCTGGTTCATGAAATTGGATGTTTCATCGTGATATTCTGGTATCCAGGATGGATCTAAAGCTTTAGATGTTAGGATCCTTGTTAAATGCTTGCAAATTGCTGCTTCTTCTACCAGCAGTTAACATCACAGTTAAGAAATCTCCTTGCAGCTCTCTTAGATGCTTGGTGGGGGGGACCCTAGTTAATAGAAAAAAGAGCTTTTATTTTGTAGCACAGAATAAGACAATTTCATAAAATATTGGTATATGTTGCAAAAAAAATAATCCTGAAGCTTCTTTTTATTTCTTTTTCTCTTTTTCTTTTTTCACTTGTGTCTTTTCTTTAGCACTCTCTTCCTTTTTTCTCTTTTCATTTTACTTTATATTAGTTTGCGTTAAATGTTGCCCTTTTAATAATTTTAATAACATTTAGGAATATATAAAAGAGAAATCTTCTTCCAGCTCTTATAAACTTCCCAGGGATGCAAAACTTTCCCTGTAAGGTTGTTTTTTTACTGCCTGTCTTGAACATGGCCATAAAAATTCCTTTCCAGCTCCTATTATGTTATCCATTTCAATAAAACTATTCAAAGGGGTGATGGCAGTTTAGCTGCAGGTTCTCATTGAATAATCTCTGCTCATTTCAATCCACTATCTATCTCCTTTTTTAAATTTGCACTAATAACTGTTGTGGAGAGAAATGGCTGCAAATAGTTCTCATGCCAGGGAAGCTGGCATTCTGTTTTAAATTCAGGCGTGGCTTGTTCTCTTAAAACAGTTTAATCAGCACAGATTTAGCATTATCTGGTTCATCTACTGGGATAATCTATGGACGTGGATATTTTGGACGTGCTATATCATATTTTAATAAGCTTCCAGGTTATTTATAAGTATTATAGTTGAGGTTCCCATTGAGCATGACTTAAAATTCACCTAAAGCCAGCATTTTGCTTAGCATTCTCATGTTTACGCAGGGTAGCAGTTTTAGGAGAAGCTCATCTCTTGTCTGTTCATTTCCAAGACGAATTCAATACCCTGTTTCCCTGAAAATAAGACCTCCCCAGATAATAAGCCCAATCAGGCTTTTGAGTGCATGCGCTAAAATAAGCCCTCTCCCGAAAATGAGCCCTCCCTGAAAATATTGTAAT
The DNA here is from genome assembly GCF_964273705.1 of Natrix helvetica. NCBI lineage: Eukaryota > Metazoa > Chordata > Lepidosauria > Squamata > Natricidae > Natrix > Natrix helvetica. The sequence continues at coordinate 17,956,943 of NC_138558.1, forward strand.
ACAGCAGCAGCCATGAGGAGACCATGCTCGCCGCCTCCTGCACCTCAAAAATAATAAGACCTCCCCGAACATAAGGCCAAGTACTTATTTCAGGAATCAAAAGAAAATAAGACCCTGTCTTATTTTTGGGGAAACACGGTATATTGTATAGTACTAGTAATTATAATGCAGAATCAATGTTTATAGTCCTTGAAAGAGGATAGTAAAAAGCATAAGACCAGTTAGTTTCTTCTTCCTTAAAGAGGTCATTGACAATCAGTTGCATAAGCGCACCAAGATACCTACCGTCCCTGTCCTACTGTCCCCACTTATTCGTATTCATAATCATGTTTATACTTATATCTGTTTCCTTATACCTGCTTGACAAAATAAATGAATTAAATTTAAATTTAAAAATTCTAAACGAATGTGTGCTGATCAGTGAGATGAAAAACATTTTTTTTTAATCTGCAAAGTTCTATGTTTAAAAAAAAAACATTGTGCCACTTCTTGTCTGCCTTTCTTTTCTTGGAAGGGCACTTCTTTCACTTTATTGTCATTGCACCTTCTACAACAAAAGTAAATGCCATCTTCAGTGTCCATCATACATAAGAAAACTATAAAAAATAAAACACAAACATCCTTCACAGTCTATACCAGGGGTGTCCAAACTTGGGAACTTTAAGACTTGTGGACTTCAACTCCCAAAATTCCCCAGCCAGCCATGCTGGCTGGGGAATTCTGGGAGTTGAAGTCCACAAGTCTTAAAGTTCCCAAGTTTGGACACCCCTGGTCTATACAATTGAATTGAAAACCTCTGATACTACATTAATATTACACTATACAGCAGAGTTCAATATAGTTACTGCTCTGGGATAGAAGCTGTTTTACAGCCTATTTGCCCTTGTTTTTATTGTCCTGTACCGTCTGCCAGATGGTAATAGTTCAAAAAAGGGAGCCCAGGATGAGATGGACTTTTAAGAATGCTTTGAACTTTCTTAAGGCAGTAGGAGATATAAAGCTCTTCCAAGGATGGGAGAGGGCAACCGATGATCCTCTAGGTAACGATGTTAACCCTCTTTTCAAAACTGAGTAGACATTATGGTAAAGAAAGATGTTTTCTTTGCCATCGTCACCTCCAAAACAAGACCTGGATATGACTTCTGGTCTTTGATTAATGGAATAATCATTTCCTAAGTCATGTTACCATTGCGTTAGTTGTTTCCAGCTGTTTGTGCAGCTTAGGCTATGGTACATGCTGTATGGAGATTGACCAATCGCATAATTTCCCTTTTCCAAAGACCGTTGAGGGCCACAACAGCATTAACAGAGACATCAATCGGATAATCCTCAAAGACATCAAAGATCTACCGGAATGCATAATATTAATATAATGCCTTCTCTGCTCTTGCATGACATCAGCTGTCAACAACAGCTGAACAAAACAGGGAGAGCAATGTAGTTTCCCTGACCTGCAGATCGATATCATTTAGATCTGAATAGAACACCAAATCTAGTGAAAGCCCAACCAAGCACTTCGTGACAGATGAAGATAGCATGGATTATAAAAGACATAAAGCTACTCTGAAAACCTTTGAAAGTCTGGTCTCTATGATGTAGCAGGCTGTTCTAGTCCCTTTGATTTCCTTCTATTTTCTATTTGTTTATATTTATTTTATTTCTGGCAGGCTACAATACTTTAACTCATTTTATTCTTTAACTCAACACATGAGCCATGATTCTGATAGCTGACATGTGAATGATGGAAGTATCCATTTGTCTGTCTGTCTGTCTGTTTGTTTGTTTGTTTGTTGGACTCATATCACTAAGGACTCCTTTCACCCTGAATTAAAATAATGGGTGTGGGCAGCAGAAGGATCAGCGCTTCCTTCTCTTGGCATCACATTGTATGAAAGGACTATAAACCACTGGGATTGAGTGGGCTCAGGTTCCTTACGAGAAAGGGCAGCTGGGAGTGGCACATTCTTTAGGTGTTATGTGCGTAAAAGGCAGCGATTCCCTGGGTGGTGCATCTGATACAGTGCAAAGCCAACGTTTTCATGGAGATTACAGGCACATGGTCAGCCTAGTCATTGGGTCAGATAAACATTCTTACGGAAATGGCAAGCATGGGCATAAGCATAAGAATGTCATATGTCAGCCCAAGATTCTGAATGATCTGCTTAGATTTAAAACCTGCTCTTGTGGAAAAGCAGAGAATCGTTGTCTATGTTATGTGAACATTATGTTTTTTGCTTTATGTTTTTAATACCAACAGCAGTTTTGTTAGTAAAAGTAAGTTTCTCTTTTCGCTGTCAAACCATGTCAATGTTTCACCTGCATGCTAGCTACCCTGTTTCCCTGAAAATAAGACCTCCCCGAATAATAAGCCCAATCGGGCTTTTGAGTGCATGCACTAAAATAAGCCCTTCCCCGAAAATATTGCAACACAGCAGCAGCCATGAGGTGACCACGCTCGCCTCCTTCTGCACCTCAAAAATAATAAGATCTTCCTGAAAATAAGGCCAAGTGCTTATTTCAGGAGTCAAAAGAAAATAAGACCCTGTCTTATTTTCAGGGAAACACAGTATATGAATTTATTAATTTAGCCAGATATAATTATGCTTCTGAAATATAACGGTCATGGTCTGTTTCATGCAAGTTTCTCCAAATTGGTGCCCTCTCTCAGGAATTTTGGATTTGCTGTCTAAAGACTGTAGGGGTTGCCTACAATTTACCCATAGATCTTTGGATCATTTTGCTTATTCACATTTCTTCCAGGACCAGTTATCGTGATCTCAGCCAAACTCATCTTGGCCAAACGTATATCAAAAAACTCTGCCATCTAGTTGTGTCTTTGCATATACTTTACATAGAGAATTTGTACTTTTGAACTATACCAAAGAGTAAGCATACTTTGCCTATGAACAGAACAGAACAAAACAGAACAGAGGTAACTTCCATCTGAGTTCCAATTACTGGCTTTTGAGGTAAGTAAAGTCAGGGAAACAGAAGCCTTGGGATTTACTTTAATGCAAATTTGGTACTATAAAAGAATCTTGAAATTCTGACACAGTCCTTGCTGAGTTCAATTTATATCTGACACAACCAAGATGGAATTGTTTAGAATTTTTCTTCATGCTTTTGTCTTTCCCAGGATTCAGATCGCTTTTCGGTAATGGCTTGGCATTCCCTTCCCTCTTCTCCAAATTAAACCCACATTCCTTCATATCAGTGGTGAGATTCAATTTTTTTTACTACCGGTTCTGTGGGTGTGGCTTGGTAGGCGTGGCATGGCTTGGTGGGCATGGCTTGATGGGCGTGGCAGGGGAAGAATACTGTAAAATGTCCATTCCCTCCTGATCAAGTGGGACTCGAGAGGCAGAGAATAGATGAGGGCGGGGCCAATCAGAGGTGGTATTTACCAGTTCTCCAAACTACCGTATTTTTCAGAGTATAAGCCGCACCTTTTTTCCTCAAAAAAGAGGCAGAAAATCTGGGTGCATCTTATACATTGAATACAGCATTTTTTGCCTCCTGAAGCCCCCCCCTTCACCAAAATGGCTGTGCATACCCTTATGGAGGCTTTCAGAGAGCTCCTTGGGGCTGGGGAGGGCAGAAATAAGCAAAGTTCAGGCCATTTTTTGCCCCTCAGTCCCCAGCAACACTCTATAAGCCTCCATAAGGCTATGCATGCAATTTTTTTGACAAAAAAACGGGCCCGTTTTCACAAAAAATGGCAGTTTTTTGCTCATTTTTGCTCCCCCAGCAGCACTCTGCAAGCCCCCCCCCCAAGGCTATTCATGCCTCTTTTTTAAAATAATAATAATAATAATAATAATAATAATAATAATAATAATAATAATAATAATAATATTTATTTCTTAGCCGCACCCTCTCCCGAAGGACTCGGGGCGGCGTACAATGAAACATATGAAATAAATATGTGGACAAAACAAACATATAACAGAGACATAAACCGAGACACACACAAGGAGGAGGTCGGCTGATAAATAAAAACAATTAAAATACAGTATTTAAAAACCCCTAGATTAATTAAATATAATTAAAATACCCAGTTAAAAACCCGTCAGGAGCGATATGGTTAGATCAAAGTTGAGCCAGGCCAGCTGCTTGGAATAGGTGGGTCTTAAGCTTAATACGAAAGGAGCGGAGGTCAGACGTATTCCTAATATCCGGAGGGAGGTCATTCCACAGGGCTGGGCCCGCCACAGAGAAGGCTCTACTCCTAGGCGCCACCCCCCGACACTGTCTAGTGGACGGCACCTGGAGGAGGCCCTCTCTGTGCGAGCGGATTGGTCGCAGGGATGTATGGGGCAGAATACGATCCCGCAAGTAACTAGGTCCTGAGCCATGGAGCGCTTTAAAGATTGTTATCAAAACCTTGAAACGCACCCGATAGACCACAGGAAGCCAGTGCAGCTCGCGCAGGAACGGTGTCACATGGGAGTACCTAGTACTCCCCATAATTACCCGCGCGGCTGCATTCTGGACCAACTGTAGCCTCCGGGTGCATTTCAAGGGAAGCCCCATGTAGAGAGTGTTACAGTAGTCCAAGCGAGACGTCACCAGCGCATGAGTGACTGTGCGTAAGGCGTCCCGGTCCAGTAGGGGGCGCAATTGGCGCACCAGGCGAACCTGGTGAAACGCCCCCCTTGCCACGGCTGTCACATGGTCATCCATGGACAGCCGGGCATCCAGGAGGATGCCCAAATTGCGCGCCCGCTCCACGGGGGCAAGTTGAATGCTCCCAATGGCCAATGATGGAATTAATTGGCTGAACCGGAGAGCTGGTACCCACAGCCACTCCGTCTTGGAGGGGTTGAGCTTGAAAAAAACGTTTGCAAAAAACGGGCCGTTTTGGGGAGGTTATATATATACTGTATATATATATACTGTATATATCCCTCTATCTACCTACCTACCTATCTACTCTCTCTCTCCCTACCTATCTACTGTATTTCTCTCTCCCCCCTCTATCTACCTACGTACCTACCTACTCTCTCTCTCTCTCCTTACCTATCTACTGTATTTCTCTCTCTCTCTATCCCTCTATCTACCTACCTACCTACCTACCTACTCTCTCTCTCCCCCTACCTATCTTCTGTATTTCTCGCTCTTTATCTCCCTCTCTCTCCCTCTCTCTACCTACCTACTTTTTTTTTTAATTTGCCTCTTCAAAACCTTGGTGTGTCTTATACTCTGGTGCATCTTACACTCCGAAAACTACGTTACTCAAAATTTCAGCTACTGGTTCTCCAGAACTGGTCAGAACCTGGTGAATACTACCTCTGATTCATTCATTCATTCATTCATTCATTCATTCATTCATTCATTCATTCATTCATTCATAGAGAGAGAAAGAGAGAGATATGTTTATAGATGCCATATCCTTTTTGAAGGCTTAACAAAAAGGCACTTGGCTCCTGTGAACACATGATGCTGGACTAGACTTGGCCTAATCCCATCTAGTCATGTTATTATTCTTACCCATGTCAAATCAAAGCAAATGATGGAATGTGGCTATTTTAATTTTAAACAATCACATTGGGTTAGAGAGAGTGGTGTGGTGACCTAATGGTGAAGATGCTCACCCCCCACTTGGAAGACCTGGACAATGACAAATGTTTCTCTATTTGGGCGCAAAAAAAAAAAATTCTGCTATGAACTCCATGTGGCATCAGGAAGGGCATCTGGCCAGTAAATACTCAACTCTATCCAATCTTTCCTGACTTTGCTGTGAATTAAGGGATTACAGGGTCATAAAAAGAGTTCTTATATTGGGGTAGATAAGGTAATCTATAGTCTCTCTCCCTGCAACTAAATTTTATCTGAGGAAAGGTCAGCAGTAAAGGACATTGATCCTGTTTTTGTTTTTGCAGTGATTAACACTCTTTCCATGGGACTTCATGGAGGGGAAAGTCTGAAATAATTTTAATTCATTCTTTCCTTGCCTGACGACCTTTGGACATTTTGTGGCTCTAATTCTGTGAGTATTAAAATGTTTTAGTACTGATACCTTCCTCTTTCCACATACATGTATAATGCTTCCATCACTGCCCATTGACTTAAAATGAAACAAATTCAGTGACATTCAATGAAAGATAAGGCAAAAGTGTTAGTGGAAAGAGATTTTCAAAGAGAATTACAATATTCAATCCAGAAATATCCAGAATCGGAAAACAGTTTCGTTTAGTCATTTGGGATGGAAACTGCAAAAAATCTGTAGCAAGTATGGAACTACAAGAGAAATATTTGGTTTGGCATTTCTACCTTAAAAATAAAAACCATTCCATTCTGGTTGAAACCTCGTCTATCATTGTATAAATAAGAATCCCTGAAGAATGGCTAGATACCTTGAAAAGCATTTAAAATTCTAGATATGTTTGAGGCTCAATCAATCTTTCTGTTAAGGAGGATTTCATTCTGCTTTGTTTTGGAAAAATGCATTAGGATCCCTTGGTAAGGATTTAAGAAATTATCAGTTTAGTAGACAAATTGAAGAGATTTTAATCATTTCATAATACTAGCGTAGTCTTTCCCACAACTGTGGAATTTCCAGTCAATTACAGTTCATTCCTGGCCTGGATTATGAGCCTTCTGAGGAGATTCTCTTTTTAATATTTTGGCACAATATATGTGCATGAATTTAAGTTGGTATGACATTCACAGACAATATAAATTATATAAACTTCCTTCTAACCCCTGACATTATTTTGAACCTCTGACATTATTTTGAAGGATTCCAATGATCACACACACACACTTTTTTTTTTTGCATTTCTACCTCTCAAAGAAACTCTCTGTAGCAGGAAGAAAAAATATAGCACTTGCAACATTAATACCCATTAATAATCAGGGAAGAAATATTTATATTACCTTTTCCTATCGTGAGTGCATAATAAGCAAGGCAGATATGGCAACAGAGCTTCATGTGAGACTAGACAATGACAATTAAAATAAAAGAGACAATAAAAATAAATGCATGTTATTAACATATTTCAGAGTTTTCTCCTCTAAATAATCACAGAAACTCAAAGCTAAAACTTTAATCTTATGTGATCAGAAATGAATTTCTGCAAGTAGAATTGGAAAAGATGAACTAGAGGGGAAAATATCTGGTATTACTTTTAGATTTGTCAGTGTTGATGAGTGGAGTCAATCGCTGTTTTCCCTGCACTTCTAGGGTAGGAAGCGAGGAAGTATTTACAGTAGCTTTTTATCAGGGGTATCCAACCTTGACAACTTTAAGACTTGTGGTCTTCAATTCCCAGAATTCCTCAGGCTGGCTGGAGAATTCTGGGAATTGAAGTCCACAAGTCTTAAAGTTACCAAGGTTGGACACCCATGCTTTATATGATCTCATTCTAAAATTGCATTATCTTCTTTTTGTTCACAGTTCATTATGTACTATTGTTGTTCTCTAAGTTTTATTTCTCCCAAGAACCTAAAAGGAAATAGATATACCGATATACTGTATATATATATATACATTACTATCCGCTTAAAAAAACCTCTGAAGATACAATTCCAAGAAAAAGGGCAGGTGGGAAGAAAGTACTTAGTAGCTTTCTAAGGCTGCTCAACAAATCCTTCAGACATGAGATGGGAGAAACAGTCCCTTGGTGAGATTAGGAAAACTGCATTATGGACTTGCTGAGAAGCAGCACAAGTAATCAGTTTCAAAGGGTTGGTCAATCAACAAATCATGCAGTTGCTCCATTGTAAATCTGAACCTCAAACCCAAATTCAGAATAAATAGCAGAAGTACAAAGAGGCAACCCTTCCATACTCAAAAGATCTAAGAATAAGTGGGTGTTTAAAAAAAAATTTTTTTTTTTAAAAAACAGACCATCTCTATGTACTTGTGTTCTGAACATCCTTGAAAAATTGCTATTAAGTATAAGGAAAGTGCTACCCTACAAACCTAAAAGTCTCATATTTATTTTATGTTTAAAACAGGCCGGTTTCTTTGGCCTGCCTGAAGATCTAAAATCTATTCCCCCCCCCCTTTCTTTTTCACTGTCATGAAAGGAGAAAATAAGGCCTCAGCAAAAGAGTCAGTATAGTATGTTCCATGGAACCAAAGTAGGACATATTAATAGCACACAGAGCCATCCTCCATGAAAGCCTGTTAAGAATGCCATTCATTCCTGGAGATCATTGACCAGCCGTTTATCAAAGCAGAAAGACTGATGTCACTCCCACAATGAGGTGGTCTGATTTCATGTTGAAAACAGGTAACGCCATAACACTCATTCTGCTTGAATTAGCTACCTAGTTTCAGGGAACAAACAAACAGGCCTTTAAAAAACAGGGCATACATTTTAACTAGACTCATTTGAGCCCTGGATTGTTGCTGGGCAAAGCATCCACTGGAACAGGAAGGGATGACAAATGTCCTCCAGATAGAAGCACATAAATGATTGCTATTGGGGGTATCCAGCTGACAGAGCTGAGGCAGAATGTGAGCGCGGGTGTGCCAGTTTTTAAATTTAGAGCTTAAAATGAGAGAAAGGGAAGACAAGTTCCAGATTTTCCCACTCAACGGTTTGACTTCTCTAGGCATTTTCAGAGGAAATAAATCGGGCAGCCTTTTATTTTATTTTGGCATTGGGGTGTTTTTTGTTTTTTTTTGTCCTTTGGCTAACAAAAGAGAGAAGAAACTAGATAGAAGAAACTAAAAATGACAAGAAAGGCCAAATCAAAAATCCTACTGTCCATAGCGCGCTCTATAATTTCTAGGTGCATGATGATTCCGTCAAGTTTTAGTTGTATTGTGAGATGATCTCATTTTATTTTCAAAATGTTTGTCTTTTGCTGCTAAGCCAACAAAATGCCATGTCAGCCATTAGGACGTTGTGTGTGTGGTGTGTTTAACTCTGAGATTTGCAGTTCTAACACATCTGGGAATGGCAAATTGGACACCTTTGCTATAGAAGCGATCACCTTGTAGGGGAACATTGTACATCTTTTAATAATATAATAATCCCCCCCAGTGCAGTCTTTAAAACAGCAACAACCCCCCCCCTCTCTCTCTCCTTCCCTCCCTCCCTCCCTCCCTCCCTCTCTACACACACAAACATATAAAAGTGCTTCTCTAATTCCAAAATTTCCCATTACTATTATGAAACAAACAACAATATATATATATACCATACATACATACATACATACATACATACATACATACATACATGCATGCATGCATGCATGCATGCATGCATGCATGCATGCATGCATACGGTACATACATACGTGTGTGTGTGTGTGTGTGTGTGTGTGTGTGTGTGTGTGTATACACAGTATTGGTAACTATAACAAAGACCACAGATACATTGTTTAAGTTGTTTGGTTCTATAAATCCAATAAAAACAAACACAAAAAGATTGTACACCAAGATGTCTTTCAAACTGGGAGGATCTCTCACACTCAAATGAAGTTAAAGTTTAAACTTTAAGTTTAGTTGAAATTAAATATAATTACTACCGTATTAACCCCTTCAGGAATGCATTTTACATTTTCCCCTCTTTCATCACATTAAAAATTGTAATTCTGTGCTTGCGGGCATTATTCCATTTTATCATAGAGCTTCCTACTATGCAGTTGTGCAATCTTGCAATGCTTCATCTACATTGGCAATCATCTCCAGATCTCTTATTTCATTAGTATCAACTGTGCCCTTTCCTTTCTTCCAGTTTCTAACTCCATGCTACATGGGAGATTTTGCCCACCTCCACATCTCACACTAGACAAAATCAATATGTTCATTTTGCTACTTTTTATCTGCATTTCCCCTTAGGTTTACAAGCAATCTCTAAGCGTCTTTCTAAGTTTCTTTCATTTTCCCACCAAACAATCCTGTTTTTCATTTCTCATGTATATATCCAAGAAACTCAAGAAAGTAAAATCTAGCCCTGCAAAGTTAATACGACTTTGTTGCCGGGCTGGGGGGTGGTGGGGGTAGGGTTGAGGGGAATGAAACATGTTTCTCATTATTCAACAATATCTTTATTATTATTTATATAATTTCTTGTCTCTGGAGAACTTCAATCTACCCCGAAATCTGAAATAATTACATGACTTATATATGGTGCCAAAAATGAAAACATGAAAGGGAAAAAAAAGAGAGAGAAATACTTTCACTTAGGTTTGCAAGCAGTCCTTTTGTTTCTTTTTTCCCCTCTATGTTTCTTTCTTTTTAAAAAAAATCCTGTTTTTCATTTCTTATTCATACATCTGAAGAAACTCCAGAAAGTAAAATCTATCCCTTCAAGATTACTACGACTTTGTTAAGCTGACCTGGAGGTGAAACCTGTTCCTCATTATTCAACAATACCTTTAGTATTATTTCTATAATTGCTTGACTCTAGAGGGTAACTTTACCCAGAAATCTGAGATAATTACATGTCTTAGATTTGATGCCAAAAATGAAAACATGAAAGAAAGAAAAAAAAGGGGGGGAGGAAGCTGAATAATGTTGACTTCTTGTCAAGTTAAAATCTTCTTTAATGATGCAAAGACTCGTAAAAGACACAGGGATGGCACTGAATGAAACAGTTCTGGTGTAATACCTACTTTAACTTAACTTAAACTTTTATTTGATTTCAAGACCGCCCCTCTCCCAGAAGGGACTCGGGGTGGTGTACAGTCATATTAAAAACAATAAATATACATAATATAAATATAAATAAATATAGGTGTGGCTGGAGGAGGTAGCAGTAGTTTACTGTACAATAGTTAAAGTTAGATTTAAAATTTGAGAATTTAAAATACATTAAAACACCCCTAAAAACTATCCCAGAATAAAAATATTTGCCAGGAGGTATAAATGGGACTATAAATGGGCCAGGCCAGCTAATTGGAACAGGTGGGTCTTAAGTTTCTGTCGGAAGGAGCGGAGGTCGGTAGTAGTTCTAATATCGGGGGGGAGGACTACTATAGGTAGTCCTCAACTTACAATGGCAATTGGGACCAAAATTTATGTCACTAAGTGCAGGCATAAAGCACAGTTGCATAGCAATAGCAGTGCCAGTTGCCATCATTAACCAAATCCCACAGTTGTTAGGCAAGGCAACTTCTTTGTGGTTTCCCACAACCAGGACAGTTAGAAAGCAGGCAGGAATTTACAAGTCCCAAGTGGCATGCAAGCCAAGTTGGCAGACTGAGCGATGGCTGCTTCTTGGTGGAGAAGGGTGTGAGGAAGGCCTACTAAGGATCAGGTAGAGTGTCTCCAGAGTTGGAGAGAATGTGTGACGTTGCACAAGGCTACCCAAGAGGTATGGCAAGGGTTGGGGAGGGTACATAAGGACACACAAGGATGTGAAAGAGGCAGGCAAGCTCCAGGAAGTGTGTGTGAGGTGGTGAAAGAGTGCATTCAAACGCATTTGAGAATTGTATTTATCAACAACTCAAAAATGCATTTCTGTTTTCTTCAAAATATTCCTGCAGTTTGCTGCCTTTGTTATATTTTAAGCAGAGGTGGCATTCAGCCGGTTCGGACTGGTTCAGGCGAACCAGTAGCGGAGATCGTGGCTGGGCCCAGCCACCCGCCCTGGTGTTATGCCATCCTATTTAGCCACATTTTTGAGGCTGGGCAGAAGGCTGGGCGCCTGCATGGAAAGTGTACATACACACGTGAAGCAAGTGACTGAGCGGGAAAGTGTGTGTGAACTGGTGGTAAAAATAAGTGAAACCCACCACTGATTTTAAAAACATTTTATGCAATTACATTATTAATTTATTGCTTTACTTTTTCTTAAGTTTAAGAAAAAGGATGGTAGCGCACTCAGGTCTCAAGGCTCAGTACATCCCTGCTGCACAGAACGGCTTTTGCTGTCAATAGGTAGAAATCATGAAAGAAGAGAACTTCATCTCTCACTATGTTGAGGTTAGTATTTTTCCACAACAATTTAATCATCCAGATTACGCCTTCTTTGATTCTGAAAAACTTCCCAATATTAAATTTCTTGTGGGCGGGTCCTCTGAATGGCATTTCGCTTTAATGAAAAGGCAATTTGTTTGATTTGTTTTTCATGTGGACTTCCTCCTAGGAGGTTAAGGCAGACAGGGCATGTTTCTATCTCATTAAAGTCCCATAAGTGTGAGTAAAGCAGTGACTGCTATAGTGTTTTTCAGTAACTAGAACTTTGAACCAGGTTCCTTCAATCTGTGACGCATACTCTAGGGTAAAATGTCTCCCAATGTATGTTACAGATTGATTGCATGTGGGCAAGATGGAGTGTAAGTAAACATTCCTTCCATGCTATGATGATGGTCAAATTGCATCAAATTACTTCCTTCTGAACATTCGAATGCAGTGTGCTATCAAATCTCTTCTTATACTTGCATCTCTTGGTGGCATTTGATAGGATCAGAGGTGGGTTCCTACTGGTTCAGCCCAGATCGGCCAAGTAGGTAGTAACTCAGCCTGCCACATCCCTCAACGGGTTCTATCGGCGGCGCCATAGGTGGCACCATCTTGGTTTTTGCTTCTGCGCATGTGCAGAAGCATTTTTATAGTATTATGCATGCACACCCGCAGCACGCCTGCGCCCGCAGTGCATCCCTGAGTGAACCCGCAGTAGCAGCAACCAGAACCCACCTCTGGATAGGGTGTGATGCATGCAAGAATCTCCCAGGCTCTTTCCTTAGAGACCAGTTGACTGTTTCAAAGGGATGATAACCATCTTCATTACTTCCCATTACTCCCAAGCTATAATTTTTGTCATCTCTTTCATGCTGACCCAGGAGAATAAACTCCCTGTTCTGCATAAGGCATTTTCAATTCACCTGGAAGAATCTGTTGGAGACTTTAGCTGCAGTTAATCAAGATTTGGACTGTTTTAATCATTGCTGCAATCTGGGATGTTATGTGCACTGTCTATGAGCCAGAAATATTGGTCTGATGCAGGTTTCATTTTCTGCTGACAGTGAACAGATCCATTTTATTGTAAACATGGTATTTATCCACCAAGTTAATGAGTGTTTTGATGAATTGTCTAGCAGGGGAAACTGATCTAATCTTGGTATTTATGTTCTGTTTAAGACTGGGGTGTCAATGCAGCTTAACTATGTTAAACATTTCTCTTCCCAGCTATTCTTGTCAGCTGGACTTTTATTGTGGGAAAGTAGATTTTGGCTCTTCTCATCTCCTTTCATGTTACCAAGTTCAACAGACATAAGTATTGTAAATCTTACAGAACAGCATATTGTGCATGTATATATATATATATATATATATATATATATATTCTTGTACCAGACTGCATATGAGCAGGAAAATACCATGATTAGGCAGTAACTTATTTAGTCTGGCTCAGCTGCTCAAAAGGCCTTTGTATTGTTCAGGTAGCCTTAACAATTAGTTGCAACCTTAACCTTCCTGAGATACTTCCTCCAGCTTTTCCCCGAGAACCGAGTTCTCATTTGGAGGTTTCAATTCATTTTGCTATGAATAGCAAATGAATTAGGTTTTTACTTTACGTACCATGTTGCATTCTGTGCAGTGATTGAGGTCCTTTCTCACGTCTACGTGAATTAATTGCTGCAGAAGAAAGTAATTGTCTGCTCTACAGATTTTGCAGAGAGAGAGAGTCATTCTAGTGCTGTATGTTATTTTTATGCTTGTCCAGGCAGACGGGCTATATTAGTCCATTCTTTTCTTAATGTTCAGGAAACCTTATAGAATGGCTTGAAGTGGGAGTTGCTTGATTGATGCAAACATAAAGTTAACCACAAGCCACTGCATTCTTCCTCGTAACAAAGTTGAGACAATGCCCATTGTCCTAATCGAAGATATGACACAGCCAATATATGTGTCTGGGTTGCTGGTAAGGGGCAGGAGTGGGAAAAGCATGTGTCATGCATACCATGGGCTTAGCCTGTAGAAAATGTTTTCATAAGGATTATGGATTTCCCCCCCAACTAATTTGACCTACTACCATATTTCCCCCCAAATAAGACCTGGTCTCATATTATTTTTTGCTTCAAAAGATGCATTAGGACTTATTTTCTGGTTAGGTCTTATTTTGGGGAAATACTGATAAGGTGGGTTGCCACATTCTGGTCAGAGGGCTGGGCAGTCCAGGCCTTTCTCCGAAGTAGCAAGTCTTGTACATACCCCAGACTGGTTGGTTTCTTAAAAGTGAGCTGAGTTTTCTGGACATCATCTTCCATTGTATGGTTTGCAACGAGCTGGACCACCTCTTCATTGCATCCGTCTGGCTGATGATCTTAACTGGGGCTTATTTTGGGGTTAGGGCTTATATTACAAGCATCCTGAAAAATCATGCTAGCGTTTATTTTCTGGTTGGGTCTTATTTTCGGGGAAACAGGGTATCTATTTACTGTTTAAAAAAATCAGTTAATAGATAAAGACAACAACAGTTAACCTTTTTAATATGCCACCTGAAATGTCCTTGCAATATAGCCATAGCGCTTAGACTTATATACTGCTTCATGGTGCTTTACAGCCCTCTCTAATCAGTTTACAGAGTCAGCATATTGTCCTCAAGAATCTGGGCTCTCATTTTACCAACCTCAGAAAGGATGAAAGGCTGACTCAACCTTGAGCCAGTCAGGATCAAACTCCTGTCTGTGGGCAGAGTTAGCCTGCAATACTGCATTCTAACCACTGAGCCATTATGCCTCCTAAGTGGCTAAATGAAATGCAATAAACAGAGACATACCTGTACTAAATAGTAACCCAGTGATATATTTCATCAACATCTTTCACAATGCACCTCTTGCAAGGTTTGGATGGAACAGTTTGAACTCTAATCATTCTATGAGTCAGGATGACAGATTGCTTTGTGGGAGTGACTTATTTGAAATTAACATGCTACCTTCCCTTGCCATATGATTTTGATTCTATGGAAACACATTGTTATTTAGTTGTCTGGCGACTTTTTTTCATGACCTGGTAAAAAATTCTGTCCCTGTGAAGGTTTAAGCCTAAGAAGCTAGGGCCTATTACTTCTTTCACTTTTGCAATACGTTGGTATTCACAGTAGACATAATTCTTGGGTTTTTTAAATCATCAACAACATTTTCATTACTCCCAGCCATCCAAGTAATATGATCAGCATATTGTTGTTGTTTCTCTCGGCAATTTTAATTCCAGCTTCTATTTTTTTCTATTCCACCTTTTCTCTTACGTTCTGCATATAAATGAAATAGAATGGGATACTACATACAACTTTTGTGCATTCCTTTCACAATTACAAACTAATAACTTAGCTAATTTTATTTGCTTTTTGATCTGCATAGAAATATTTGAATATGCAGAGGTGCATTTTAAGAGATATCCATAATTTGTTGCAGTCTGGGCAGTCCAAGACCTTAATTTAAATCCAAAATAAATGTCTTTTTGGAACTCCCTTGCATTTTTCGTTGTCCATCAGACATTTGTAGTGTAGTGCCAGGGCTGTTGCCTATTCTGAAACCAGATTTTAGTTTTGTTCGTTTTTATATCTAATTAAAGTTGGGATGATAAAAATGTTAACATTAATGAAGTAGTATGTCAGATAAATGCAATGTTCCAGTAGCTACAGCAATATTTAGATCTGCCTTCTTTAAAAATATTGAAATATACAATATCATGAATTGCAGTTCTGAATTCTTTATTGGAAAAGAAAATTGTAAAACAAAATATGGAAGGTAATAAAAATTTGACCAAATCTAAGATCATTACTACTGTGTTTACCCAAAAATAAGACAGGGTCTTATTTTCTTTTTGACCCCACCGAAATAAGCACTTGGCCTTATTTTCAGGGAGGTGTCTTATTATTTTTGAGGTGCAGGAGGACGTGAGCGTGGTCACCTCATGGCTTCTGCTGGGTCGCAATATTTTTGGGGAGGGCTTATTTTAGCGCATGTGCTCAAACACCCAATTGGGCTTATTATCCGGGGAGGACTTATTTTCAGGAAAACAGGGTATGTTTAAGCAAACAATTATCTTTGAGCATGTTCACAATTATAGTTTACTAGGTAGTTAAGAATCAACATAATGGCAATGTTATGCTAGAATGATCTGTTCATTTACAAACATAATACCAGAATGAGCAGGAAGACATTCCATTCCAGTCTAGTACTATTATATGAAAGATGGACATGGAAATCTTGAGAAATAAGACCAAATGATCAACAGCCAACTGCTCATTTTGATCAATGAAGTTATTGTGAGATCAGTATCTGAAGATAATGTTCCTAAGATCAGAACAACCTGTCTTAAAATCTCCCTTCCACACAGAGTTTACTTTAGTTTAATTTATTGTCATTGCACATCATGCAATGAAATTAAATGACATCTTCGGTGTACATTATAAGTATAAAAATAAAAACATGAACACACATCCTTCACATGCTATATAATTGAAATTGAAAACCCGATATTGCACTATACTATAGAATTTAATATAGTTACTGCCCTGGGATAGAAGCTGTACACCAGAGAAGTAGATGATTATGATTTTTGTCTGGTGTTTAAGAATTGCAAATTGGGGTGGAACTATTTAATTTCAGCTTTTTCTTCTATGTGTTTGGAATGTAGACTTAGAACCTGGTAACTTTGAAAAGCATCTTTTGAAAAGCTTTCATTTCAGATTGAGCCTAATCCTGTCCCTTGGATAGACTTTATCCGAACAATCTTTTGATAATGATGACTGCTACCTAATTTCTTATATTATTTTCTTTCCAAAGATATAATGTTTCCCTGCTGTATAGTAGCTGTTCCATTTGATTCCTTTTCAGTTCACGGATTCTTAGCATTGAATGTCAGTGGTCAATTTTGACATTTCTGTGTTGACATCAAGTTTCCCTGCTTCATAACTCTGACATGTTCCAGTGATATACATGATGTTCCAGTGCTGAGCTTTTTGTTTTTGAGCAGAAAATTCCTTTCTGCTTCAATTCCGCCTCATCATAAGCACCATTTGACTCTGTTCTTACCCACCAGCTTGTGAGTTGGAAAAATCTCTCCACTTCCCACCTCTTGGGATTGTCTTTCTCATTCTGAACTTCAGTGATGGCCTCCTGCTCTTCCCCCAATGCTTTCTTGCTTTTATGAGTGATGACTTTTGTGAGCTTCCACAGGACGAACTCTTGCTTCGATGTTTCTATTTTCCTCTTGCAACAAAGGCAAACCTGATGAGAATGGAGTATATAGGATGGCTAACCTTCTTGTTTAGCTCTCCACTATTGGCCAATTTGGAAACAGCACTGGCCAGTTCAAGAAAGAAGATAAGGAGGTCTATGACAATTTACCATGGTCAACTTGCCATGGCCAACTCAATGCTGGGCAACTCGTCACAGCCAACTTGCCACGGGACAACTCACTGCAGAACAAGAGTCACACTAATATCAAAGAAATAGTCGAATAGAACCATTAAAGAAAGGGTGCAAAAGAAGAAACAGAATGAAAAGCAAATGGGAAAATTAAAATATTTTTAATTGATTTTAAATAATTAAATAGAATTGTTAAATTGTCCCGCAGCAACTTGTCTCACCGCAAGTTGGCTGTGACAAGTTGTCTTGCAGAGAGTTGGCCATGATGACGTGGCTGTGGCTAGTTGCCTGTGGCAAGTTGGCCACAGCAAATTGGCTGTGGCAAATTGTCCCATTCCGAAGGTAAGGAGACCAAAGGAGCATTTGGAGCTGGTTGAAAATGCAGCTGATGCTCTATAGCAGGGGTGTCAAACTCACATTGTCACAGCGGCATCATGTGATGTATCGGGATTTTTCCTGCCTCCGCTAAATGGGGCATGGGCCAGCACATGATGCATCCACCCAGCAAACCGCGAGTTTGGCACTCCTGCTCTAGTGTGTTTCTCAGCATTGCTGGCTAAGGTATTCTGGGAATTGAAGTCAACATGCCTTCAAATTGCCAAACACTGCTTTAGAGACCAAACCTATGCAGAAGATGCTTTAATCCCTTTAGGAATTAATTTAAATTTAACATGATTTATTGAGTTTTGGTCTAGGGCCATGATGGCGAACCTATGGAACATGTGCCCGAAGTGGCACACGAAGCCATGTTGCCTGGCACTCGCGGCATCACCCATTCCTCTTCTGAGTTTCTGGCGCGCATGCATGTGTGATGATCAGCTGGCCTTTGTCCGTGCGGCAGTGCCAGAAACTGGAAGAACTGGTCTTCTATTTTCCGGAGTGAGCATGTGCGCCAGCCAGATGATCGGTGCGTGTGCATGCGTGGCAGTAACTGGAAGACTTGCTGGCCGGCATGTATGCGCATGTTGTAAACCAGAAGTTCATTCACTGGTCTAGGGTGGTGCATGAATCTTATGCTGTGTCACGTTAGCACTCTTACAGACTGGGGGCAAGAAATATAGTACAGTACAAGAGGAAATAGGAAAAGTTATTGTTATAAACCCTATTAATTGCTAGAGTAACATACCCTTTGAATCATCACTGCAATGTAGTGGTGACAACCATTCAGAAAGGCAGTTTTAAAAGGGAGTTAAAGTTTTTCATCAGCTATGGCTACTCTTGACAATCTACGTTAGTATTTGTGTGGGAGATCACTGTTGTCTAGATAATACTATTAATTAAAAAAAATCAGAAAAAGACAATAGCAAACCTTTTTCATATAATTGTAAAGAAAACTGTATAGACACATTCATGACAGCATCAAGAGTTTAACCTAAGTCGAAGGACACTTTACATTACATACAAACAAAATTACAAATTACATTGCATATAAAATGATTGTTAATACGATTAACCTATAACCACTGCCAGATCTCAATTAAAATGCATTTTCCATCTCTGTAAGGCTTGTGGCTGAGCTGGCAAGATATAAGATTATACCATTAATTTATATCATTATAAATAATTAAATTCATTAGCTGCCTGCTACAGCATGCTAATATCTTCTTTTCTCCTAGGGGAACATAGTAATTAGATAAGTGTTTCTCTCTCTCTCTCTCTCTCTCTCTCTCTCTCTCTCTCTCTCTCTCTCTCTCTCTCCCTCCCTCCCTCCCTCCCTCCCTCCCTCTCTCTCTCTTGCATAGCACCAAACCTAACAGGTATTTGATATTTATTGTATTTAGATATTTATTAACTGGTGTCATGGTATGCAGCAACAGGATATAACAACCACTCCTGAATTGTGATGACTAGTCTTGCCCTTTAGAAGTGAAGGAGGAGATTGTGTACACCGATCCTTGTTGTCAAGGTGAAGTAATTAAACAATCATTTGGTTTCGGTTTTGGAAAGTTTGATGGTAAAATAATGCCACTTCTTTCTTGCTGCACATAAACCCGTGTTGGGAATCATCATCTATCTGTGGCTTCAAAATTCAGAAACGTTAGATTTATTTTAATCTGTTTCCTTTATTGTCATGAATAGAGTGCACAAAACAAAACACGCCCACCTAAAAGTATTCTGCTTGACAGTCACCCTGAATAACTTTTTGTGAGATGGACAGCTATATACATTTTCTAAGGAAACAAAACAAAAATAATGTGGATTGACTTCACACAGCCTGTGAATAATGATCTTGGCTTGATATTTTTCTCACGGCACATGCAAAGTGAAGGTTTTTTCCCCTTTCCGACTCTGTCTCTCTCTCTGCATTTTCTTTTGAGCTCAGAACAGAACTGTGGTATATAAAGTATTACTCTGAGCTATTGTTACAGAATGCTAAAAATGTAGATGTGCATGACAAACAAAAATATATTGGGAAAGAGGAAAAACATGGTAAAAATGCATGGCAATAACAAATCATGACTGGCCTATCTATAGTGCAACAATTGCGCCATAATGTAATATGGTTAAAAGCAAAGGTAAAGGTTCAGCTCACAAGTGTGCTAGTCGTTCCCGACTCTAGGGGTCAGTGTTCATATCCATTTCAAAGCCCAAGACCCAGCGCTGTCCGAAGACATGGTCATGTGGCCAGCGTGACTAAATGCCAAAGGCGCACAGAACGCTGTTACCTTCCCACCAAAGGTGGTCCCTGTTTTTCTACTTGCTTTTTTACATGCTTTCGAACTGCTAGGTTGGCAGAAGCTGGGACAGGAGCTCACTCTGTTATGCGGCGCTAGGGATTCAAACCGCTGAACTGCTGACCTTTCTGACTGACAAGCTCAGCATCTTAGCCACCGAGCCACCGTGCCCCTCAAATAATATCGTTAGCCATAAACAATTGTTTAGGTTAAGTTCACTGAACAAACAAACCACATTACAGCTTAATTTATTGTGTAAAGAAAACCACACCTGGCCTTCACAGATATACAAGGGAATAAAGTAATCGTAATACTAATGGAGTTGCGACTAGAATATCATATTCTTTTAAAGACCCCATAATCCCTTGCAGGATTATGGGTAACTGAATGGAGCTGAGTATTAACTGGAATATCATATAGATAGGAAAAAAGAAATGAGCAGTCATAGTAATAAAATGACACAAAACAAAATTGTAAGTTGTATTTTTTAATTTTTTTTATTCATTTCATATTAAAATATCGGACAGTGCGACCATCCTGGCGTTATCTCCGCCATACACACTAAAATATAGAACAAATATCATATATACTCATCATACCTTGCTAATTATATAAATTATTCTGCCCATTATACTCATTTATATTTACACATATTACATCATATTTCGGGTCTACAAATCCTGTTTATTTCCTGTTCCACTTTTAAGTTCCAACCATTGGTAAAACCTATTCCATATATCGTGATATTCTATCTCTCCTTTATTCTTTAATTCTAACATCAATCTATCCATTTCAGCGCAAACCAATATTTCCTTTATTATCTCTCTTTCTGAAGATACATTTTCACTTTTCCATTGTTGCATCGGTCACCAATTCACTGCAAAACTTTAAATGGCAACCAAGAAGTAGATTTCTCTGTCCCTTTACTAGTAGTTGTCCCAATTGCAGCACAGAGCTGACAACCTTAACTAAGCAGATTTTTTTTTACTGTACTCTGAATCAACTACAGGCCAGGCGTGTTCAGACAGACGTTTTCTGTGAACTCTGATCTTTAAGGACATAACTGAGAGGACTGAATGGGCATTATAAAAGAAGGAGGCAAAGATCTTGTTACAAAGGGAGGCCGAGATAGTTTTTGCTTATTTCTGGGTGGCCAAGACAAATGTTCTTGGAAGCGGAGAGAACAAGCCTTTTTGTGCTACAGACAAGTGAATTAATTTCACTCAGGCCAGGAGATGATGAATTTGTACGTCATGGTGGGTGGTTAAGCAAGGCAGACAAGACCAAGCACGTTAGGAAGCTATTTTTAAGGCTGGCAATGAGATCGGGTTCAAACAAAACTTCTGTCAGCAGATTCAGGACTAGGCTTGCAAATGTAGAAAGCTGCATTAAACAGGGAGCATGGACAATTTTTACCTTAACCGATTTGCAGTGGTGATTTGCTGGTTTGCTGGATCCCGACTCCTGCTCATTCTTCATCTTGGACAATCAATTGTTAAACTGAAAATTGTGACAAGCAACCCTTGAGTTCCTGTATCATGTAAAAGTGTAACTTGGTTGGATTTAGTTAGAGCTGTTATTGGTAAAGCACAGTGTATGTAGCTCAGATATGCAGATGATACCACTCTAATGGCAGACAGTGAAGAGGAACTAAAGAGCCTCAGATGCGGGTGAAGAAGGAGAGTGCAAAAGTTGGCTTGAAACTCAACATTAAGAAAACTAAGATCATGGCATCAGGCCCTCTCAATTCCTGGCAAATAGATGGGGAAGAAATGAAGGTAGTCACAGATTTTATTTTTCTGGGCTCCAAGATCACCATAGAAATTAGAAGGCACTTGCTCCTGGGGGGAAGCTATAGACAGCATACTAAAAAATAGAGGCATCACCTTGCCAACAAAAGTGTGTATAGTGAAGGCTATGGCTTTCCCATAGCCCAGTTGCAATGCATGGCTGTGAAGGTTGGAAAATAAGAAAGGCTGAGCGCCAAAAAATTGAGGTTTTTGAACTATGGTGCTGGAGAAGACTCCTGCGAGTCCCCTTGGATTGCAAGGCAATCAAACCAGTCAGTCCTAGAGGAGATCAACTCCGACTGCTCTTTAGAAGGCCAGTTCCTGAAGATGAAACTCCAATACTTTGGCCACCTAATGAGAAGGAAGGACTCACTAGGAAGGAGCCTAATGATGGGAAAGATGGAGGGCAAAAGAAGAAAGGGATGACAGAGAATGAGGTTGTTAGATGGAGTCACCAAAGCAGTAGGCGTGAGCTTAAATGGACTCCAGAGAATGGTAGAGGACAGGAAGGCCTGGAGGAAAATTGTCCATGGGGTTGTGATGGGTCAGACACGACTTCACAATAACAACAATGTAGCTCAACACAATATGTAAACTTTGTGACTAATTCATCGAATGAAACTTAACCCAAATCGTAATTTACTCAATGAATGTACTCATTCCAAATTTGGTGATGCCGATAATTATAATATGAAATAGTGTCTGTAATGGCCCTTTCTTTGCAGTTTCATTGCTTCATGAAATTTCAGATTGTTCATTAATCCCCAAAATTTATTATCTGAAGATAAAAATATTGGTCTACAAACCAGGAGATAGTAAGTTATAGTCTTGCCTTAGCCATGAAAGCTGGCTGGGTGACCTTGGGCCAGTCACTCTCTCTCAGGCCAACGCACCGCACAGGGTTCTTGTTGTGGGGGAAATAGGAAATCATATGAAATATGTTTGCTGCCTTGAGTTACTTATACAAAGGTGGGATAAAAATCCAATAATAAATACTATTTCAACTTATAGTACTATGCATAATAATGCATAGTCTTGTCAAGGTCAATAGAACCCTGTCCTAGAAAGACATTCTGGGAATTGTGTAAATCTACTTCTTTTTAGGAAGGATCCGGTGGCTCAGTGGCTAAGATGCTGAGCTTGTCGATCAGAAAGGTCGACAGTTCGATGGTTCGAATCCCTAGCGCCATGTAACGGAGTGAGCTCCCATTACTTGTCTCAGGTTCTGCCAACCTAGCAGTTCGAAAGCAAGTAGAAAAATAGGAACCACCTTTGGCGTTCTGTGCGCCTTTGACATTTAGTCATGCCGGCCACATGACCACAGAGACGTCTTCGGACAGTGCTGGCTCTTTGACTTTGAAACAGAGATGAGCACCGCCCCCTAGAGTCGGGAACGATTAGCACATATGTGAGAGGGGAGCCTTTACCTTTACCTATTTCCTTTTAAGGAGATGCTGGCTTCCAACTAATTGGTCAAAGGCATGTAGTTCAATTTTTTTCCACTGGACTTTATTTAATTTTGGCTTGTTCTTTTACTATACACAGTCCAGACTCTTCATATTAAACCTAATAAGCAAATAGTGAACAATACAGATAGCTTAAAGTCCTATTATTGGTTTGTGTTCTTTCAGTTTGGTTGCATACTTGTTCATCTGGTAATACAACTTCTACAAGGAAAGAGAAAAAACTTGGTCAACACCACATAAATAATCAAAGTTGTGTCTACTGTTATAACCCAAAGGAATGCTGTGCTTGAGAAAATCCATACGACCACTAGATGGCAGCAAAGATGGCAATAGTCCAGAATAACAATCACATGCGTGGACAAGATTATGGATAGATAATTGTTGTTGTAATTTGCCTTTCCTTTTCTCTCTCTTTCCTTTAAAGCATAGCAATTAAAAGTACTGAAATGGGCAAAGATGCTTTCTCTTTTTTGTTGTTCTGATATTTTTTTTCCTTTTTCTTTCTCTCTATTTTCTTTTCTTACATGGGTGACATGATTAGAAATTAAGACAGAATAGAAAGAAAAAGCCTTTGAATAAAGTGTGACAGGACTAAAGCTAGAATAAGTGATAGAAATAAGAGAAGGGGGAATATTAGTGTATATGTTTTTATATAATAAAATCAAAGTAATAAGAGAAAACATGGAATAATTGAATAACGATAGATTGCAATCTACCGTATCTTTCAGACAATAAGACGCATCGGAGTATAAGACGCACCAAGATTTTGAAAAGATAATTTTTTTTTTAAAGGGTTTTGCCCTCCCCGGCCCCCAGGAGCACTCTGCAGGCCTCCCAACCCCTCTGCACCCTTGTGAAAAACAGGACATGCCGAGTTTGAGAAGCCTGCAAAGTGCTTCCTTGGGCTGGGGAGGGTAAAAACGAGCAAGAAACAGCCCATTTTTCATGAAAATGGGCCTAGGTTTTTTGCAAAAAAATGGGTCTTGCAGAGAGCTTGGAAGGCCTGCAGATTGCTCCTGGGGGCTTGTGAGGGCAAAAAGTCCCCCGTTTTTGTAAAAAACAGGCCCATTAGTCGCTTGCTTTTGCCCTACCTAGCCCCCAGGCGCACTTTGCAGGCCTCCCAAATGTTTGTGTGTCAATTTTGGCGGAAAAATGGGATGCGCGGAGCGGGATTTCAAGAGACCAAAAATGCTGTATTCAGTGTATAAAACGCACCCAGATTTTCACCCTCTTTTTTTTGGGGGGGGGGAAGGTGTGTTATACTCTGAAAAATACAGATAATATAAACGTGTATTATTATTAGGAAAACATAAGTTGAATAATTATGATTAACTTTATCGGTTTTACTCGTATTAGAATATACGACACCCAGGTACCACACTGTTCATGCATTGATTCAATGTATTTGTAAAAAAATTTAAAAAAAAACTTGGGGGGAAGCAATGACACGCGTTTCCCTTGCACGTGTGCACGCAAACACGCATCTACCCAGCTCTCTTTTCCAGCTACCTAGCGCTCTTTTCCACCGATCGCGCACGCTTTTCGTGCGCATTTGGAATAAACAATGGTTTCGAAATTAGTTTGGCGAGGCGGGCGGAGTTCGCAAACTCTGCAAAAGGTGGAAACGTCAGCCTTTAACGCCCTTCATGAAAGTTCAGTCTGTTCAGCGTGGTTAAAGGGCACCTGAGTTAGGCAGGGCTTCCACCGAACTGTCTTCACTTTATTTCTTCGTTCAGCCTGCAATTCAGGTCTTGAGGGGGGGTGGAGGTGGGGGCTCCATTGCGGTTCTGTCAAAGCTGCGGGCGGCCGAGGCTCCGACAAGAGCGAGGCGCGCACGCCAGGGCCGGAAGGTAGCCCGCAGCTACCCCCTCCTCTCCTCCCTCTCGCTCTCGGCTGGAGCCAACCTCGCCGGCCCTTCCAGAGCCCGAGCGGGGAGGAGCGAAGAAAAAGGGGCGGAAGTGCAAACAAGAGCTCGGGGCGACAAGGGCTTCGCCGCGGACTTTTGCTTCTTGCGCGCACAACGCCGCTTTGGTGGGAAACCGCTCGCCGTTCTTGCGCGCCTCTCCAGCCTCCGCCTTGGAAGTGAGTCGCGCGGACGGAGCTTTGGGGCTGAGGAGAGAGGCAAGGACGGAGGGAGTGGGGGGAGAGGAGCCGCCCCCCTCACCCCCCAGGCGGTGGGGGTGAGGGGTGGTCGCGGGAAATAGAAAGGGCGCGCGCGGAGGGGGGGGGGGACGAAAGGGGCTTTGGCGCGCCTTAGAGGAGCAGCGCGTCCGCGGCACCTTGCAGACTGGGTGGTGGAGGCGTTGGTTGCTCTTCCCGAGGCGCCGGCTAAAGTTTGCACGGGGTTTGGGGACGGGAAGGGAAACGGGGAGCTGCTGCTACTACTACCACCCGAGCGCCCTGGGAAGAACCAGACGGAGCTGAGAGAGAGAGAATCTTTTCACCGCCCTAACCCGGTGGAATCCCTTCGTAGTTCCGTCGAAAAACGTTCCCCCCACCTTTTTTTGGAGCCGGCCCTTCCCACGGCGTTGCTTTTTACCAGGACGGGCCTTTTAAAGGCTGCTGTAAGGTGTCGCTTCTTCCATTCCTGACCCTTCCCCCCCCTTTTTTTAAATCTAGGAGTTGAAAAGCGGCAACAAGTGCCCTGTCGAATATGTATTGGTGTTATTTTTATTTATTTGTCATCATGGGCAACATGTACTAATTAATCCCAAGCAATACTAATTACCTGTTACTTTTGTACAAGGGTAACAGATTAGTATGTTTTGGGATTAATTAGTATTAATATTTGCTTGGGACCCCGAGATTAGTTGTTTGCTCAGATTGCGGCTTTTCTGCTCCCCCCCCTTTTCTCTCTCACCCTCTTTTTCCTCTCTTCTCTCCCCCTTTCCCTCCTTCCCTCTGTTGGGGGCTTCCCACACCTCCTTTCCTGTCTCCCTCCCCAGCCCCCAACCCATTTCATCACAGCAAGGCTTTTTCCTTAAGTGGCCCTACTCCCTGCCTGTTGGTAAATCAGTAACTCGGGGACATGTTAAAAAACAGTGAAAATAAAAGAAAATCAGAAGGGCCGTTTTTTTTCTTTTCTTTTTCATAGTAGGGCGATGAAGTAAAGCAGACTTGTTAGAAATTTGTTTTATTTGCTCTCTGTGCTCCTGATGTTTTCTTTTCTTTTGGCAGCTGTGGCATAATCTAGAGTCTAGATTATGCCACAGCTGCCAAAAGAAAAGAAAATTCTAGATTCTAGACCCATTCCATAGATGTGTGTTTTCCCCCAACTTTGTAGCTACTTGATATATTGTCCTTCAATGTAAGGCACCAATTGGTAACATTTCTTAAGATATCTGCTAACCAAGATTTAAGGAAGCTCTGGGGTTTTATCTCTTAGATAAATTTTGCATGTTATATATGCACTTTTGCATATGTTATATGTGCATAGTTGCACATGTTTGAAGCTACTAATTTCTTCCATTGCTTGTAACCGGAAAATGTAAGTTTCTTAAAAAGATACACAGACAAGCTTTTCAAGCACTTTTGCTATTTTTAGTAAATTTCTGAGGAGTGTTTTTCAGTAATACTTTCAGGTGCTATATTAAGTATGAGCTTGTGAGTGGAATAAGAAGAAGCATTTGGAAGCTATCACGGTGTCATGGAAGGGATAGGATTATGGGTTTAAGAACCATTGGTAAATATTTCATATTTGATTAGTTCCGGTCCCCCCCCCCCCCTGCATGCTAAACAATATCAAAATGATACTTAAGGCTAGAAGAAAAATATTCCACTTTGCAAGAAACTTTTTAAAGTGTTTCATTAATGCCAAGTAACTATTGTCCTGAGATAGACTATTTATAATATTCTATCTGTTGTTTTTTGTGCTATAAATCTTAGTGATTCCCATATGTTATTCCAAATGCTTATTACAAGTTATCCAAAATCAAAATTACAGTCTTAATTATTAAGATAGTGTTTCAATCCATTGATTCATACAACAGGGACTGGCAGGCTTCTAAAAGAGAGTGACTCTTTTAGAAGATTGATTGAAAGGCCTCGCTCTACTCTGAAGTTTTGCTGTCTGCATTCCTATCAGTTAGGTTCATCCAATATTATGATCCTAATTATTGGATGGTCATTTGGTTATGACTTAACATTTGCAAATACTATGTAACAAATGGTTGCTTGTTCCACAGACTATGATTCGACAAGGTGCATCACCTAGCAGATGTGTAAACACACACACACTCTTGATTTTATGAGACTGAGGCATTAAAACATCTACTGCAGAGGTCCCCAAACTTGGCAACTTTAAGACTTGTGGACTTCAACTCCAGCATAGCTGGCTGGAGAATTCTGGGAGTTGAAGTCCACAAGTCTTAAAAGTTGCCAAGTTTGGGCACCTCTGATCTACTGCAACAGCCACTAGAATTCTGCTAGTCATTGTTTCCAGAGACTGCATTAAAAAAAATGTCCAAGACTATTTCTCCTGGAAATAAGAGTACAATACCTTTAGAAATATATCATACTAAAATATTTTGCTGAGTAGTTGTGAGTCGGGTGGCATACAAATTTAACAATACAATTTTAAATTTGCATTCTGATCAGTCCTAAACGGGGTTTGCTGTTTTGTTGATTTGCCAACCACATTCATCTAAAATAAATGTTCTTCAAAAAACTGCTTCACTCACACTGCTTAACTGACCTTCCACCTTAGGTATTAAATAACTTTGGCACCATTTCTGCTCAGGTTTTATTTTTAGTGTTATAAAATATGCAAAGAGAGACATCTTCGACTTAGAAAATATTATAGCGTTGTAACTTATTTGAGATCTTGGGCCGGGAGAAAACCAGATCTTTCCATTGTAAAAATTATACCTTGGCTGCTTGTAAAAAAAAAAAAATTCATTTGCTTAATGTCACTGTATTATGTAAGTGACATGTGTCAGTTCTGTGTTGTATTGGAAGAGGTAGGCCAAATACTTCTTTGAAGGTTTTAAAGGAAAAACTCAACAATTTTTATTATTGCTTATCCTTACTTCTCTATTGGTAGTAGTTGTTATTATAAAGATAAATGAATATTTAAGAAAGTATTTCTTTGTTCGTATGCAATATATACATTTGAAAGACTTAATGGAATTGAATATTTAATGTTATGTTATGAAAACATCAGAATGGATAAATGTAATTATATCTTAAATTTTGGTGATGATGATTGATGATGATTCATGCTATCCTACCAAATATTATACCTCAAATTCTCTTATTATAGTTTCAGCTTAATATAATGGAATTCTTTATTGGCCAAGTGTGATTGGACACACAAGAAATTTGTCTTTAACATTAAAATCCTATTATCCTGACTTAGAGCAATAATACAGGTATTGAGTTACAACTGTACTGGAGCCTATTCATTATGGTTGCAAGTTGTGATGATTGTAAAATAGTCACATGACTGACATGATTTTATAATGTTTTTTCCCCAAGTGGTTGTTAAGTGTAAGTCTGAACACTATGGTTGTTAAGTGAAACCCTTGTTCACTATGGTATGGTTTTGCCAACAACTGGAAGTAAGTGCCAGTTTTTGGCAAAACCGTTGTAAAATATCACAATTTCAGGATGCTGCAAACTACTATATATACGACCATGTTGCCAGCATAGCACAGCGCACAGAACACAGAACAGAACAGAACACTTTATTGGCAAAACGTGATTCGACACACAAGGAATTTGTCTTTTGTGCATCTGAAGTGTGGTCATGTGACTCGGGGGGGGGACATGGCTGTCAGAATTTTGGATCTGGGTGGTAAGTCCCTTTTTCAGGTAGGTTATAACTTTGGTTCCTAAATAACTGATTATAAGTTAAGGACCACCTGTATTTATTAAATGAAATGTGAGATAAAAACAAAGAGTATTACTTTGTAGAATTCTTTCCAACCCCTTCATAATAGCTATACTGGGGTCACATGACCACAAAGAATGGTCTTAGAATGGGGGCACCCACAACTTCCAGAGATATGTGGAGGGGTTCAATTGTTTTTTTCTCCGGTGCCTAGTCAAATCTGGCCCATTTTCAAGCTTAGTCTTTTGCTGGCTTCTTTCCTCACAACAGATTTGGTCCGTATTTTATTCACTTTTCAAGAATTATCCTGCCTAATGTATAGACCAGGGGTGTCCAAACTTGGCAACTTTAAGACTTGTGGACTTCAACTCCCAGAATTCCCCAGCCAGCTGGCTGGGGAATTCTGGGAGTTGAAGTCCACAAGTCTTAAAGTTGCCAAGTTTGGACACCCCTGGTATAGACAGAACATGAACCCCTTTCCATAATTTCTTTTTAACATTATGTTAATTTGGAAAAAAACAAAAACAAGATAGGATAAACATGGAGACCATTCCTTCCGGGAATTTCTTACAACCCCTTTGCCAGCAATGGATATAAAAGTTCCTGCATTTTCTTTGTTGTCATGAAATAACGGGTACCGTATTTTTCGGAGTATAAGACGCAGCAAGGTTTTGAATAAGAAAATTTTGTGCACTCTGCAAACTTCCTGTTTTTGCGAAAACCAGCCCGGTTTTCCCCCAAAAAAGGGCATGAATAGCCCTTAGGAGGCTTGTTGAGTGCTCCTGGGAGGTGGCGTGGGGAAAAATGAGCAAAAAATGGCCCGTTCTTCATGAAAACGGGCCCTTTTTTGTCAAAAAAGGGGCATGGATAGCCTTTAGGAAGCTTATAGAGTGCTGCTGGGGGCTGGAGGGGGCAAAAAACGGGCCATTTTTCGCTCATTTCTGGCCTCCTCAACCCCTAGGAGCTCTCTGAAAGCCTTCTAAAAGCTATGCACGGCAGTTTTGGTGAAGGGGCGGGGTTTAAGGAGGCAAAATGCTGTATTCAATGTATAAGACGCACCCAGATTTTAGCCTCTTTTTTGAGGGGAAAATTGCGTCTATTCTCCAAGAAATACGGTACATTTGCATAGGTACATTTGAAATCATCAGACAGGCTGTATATCGTCCATGGTGGGTCATAACTATAGAAGGGAAACTCCAAGTGGGGTAGTATGGATGGGTTGCTTAGAATGGAGCAGTTGGCAACAATTGGAGGGGCTGCCCCACTGCATCTCTGCTAGTTATGCACTGGGAAAGTATTTTGTGAAAGGTTTTCCTTCACGGCCCCTGCAATGTTATTTGGCCTATTTTTGAACTCCAGCTTTCTTTTGTTGGCACTTCTCTCTACACTAAATTTAGGCCCTTTAGTTTTTGGACAGTTATTCTGTGATAGCTAGACAGATATAAACCGACCTCTTCTAATTTATTTCCAACATTCTGTTGGGCTGGAAAGACTAAAAAGCTTATTTGGCATAACTGCTTACTCTTTAAGTCTGTATTCAGAGCCTTCAGCTAAGTTATAGTGTGTTTTGATCGTAAATCATGTTTTGTGGCTTAGTGCAAGGAAGAAACCCAGTCCTTTCTCCATCACCAAAAGGTGAACCAACGGGAAAGCGTTAGCTACTACCTCTTCCTGATAGAGAGTAGGACTTCTCTGCTTTCCAAAACAAAATTCTGCTTTCTAGAGCAAATGGATGGAAAGGAGATTCAGGGAACTAGCGATCGGGTTACAATGACACATATGCCATCTGTAATTGTGATGTGCTCAGACTGAGTTTCAGTGAAGAAAAGGCCAAATTACACCCTATTGAAATCAATACTTGCAAATGAAAAAAGGGAGATTTCCTCATAGAAGGAGGAAGAAGTCTTAAGCCCCTCCTTCTAGCAGGCAAAGGTGGAGTTAACACTTTCCCATCGGCTTCCTTTTTCAATGACCAAAATAGTTTAGGTCACAGTCCTGACATACCCCTCAAGCCATGTTATATAATATATGTCGGTGTATGGTTAATTATATTTATTTATTTATTTATTTAGTCATGTTTATGTAGTGTATATTGGAGGTGGTGACCCTTTGAGAGCTGTATGCAATGAAATTTCATTTTAATGTATGCCGATCAGTGTACATTTAAAGTGACAATAAAGTTATTCTAAGTCTTCTATGGAGGGGCTGAAATCAACTTACCTTCGCTACCGGTTTGCAAATGTGAGTGCACGCGCGCTCGCTTCGCTGGCATGTGCCACCTACCATCCGTGCATGCGCAGCGCGTCAAATACAGGACGAGATGACGTCCGGGTGGGTGGGCGGAGCCTCTCACTGCCACTGCTACCGGTTCTCCCGAATCAGATAGAATCGGCTGAATTGAACTACTGCTTCTATGGATAAATAAACCATGACTTAACCTTATTAAGGATAGACCTCCATACCACAATGGAAGCTAACTTGAAATTGCTGGAGTTCTTGTCCTGCGTAACTTCAGAACTGCAGAGAGAGAACAAATGATATCTAGAAAAATGTCTGCTTGATTTTCAGCCTACT
The DNA here is from genome assembly GCF_964273705.1 of Natrix helvetica. Lineage (NCBI taxonomy): Eukaryota > Metazoa > Chordata > Lepidosauria > Squamata > Natricidae > Natrix > Natrix helvetica. The sequence goes on from NC_138558.1 coordinate 17,988,564, forward strand.
CTATTTCAAGCAAACCTCAGGTGTTTTCATAATGTATCCACGTAAAGCATTTCCACTTTGTAAGAGAATGAAATACTTTTCCTAGAGGTAGAGTCATGGATAGTGTTAAATTTAAATTGTGGATATTGTTTAGAGACCCTAGTTAATGTAGAGTCTCTAAACAATACCCATGACTTCAATTTATTCTGCATTTTACTCCTGAAATCTATTTTCAGGATAACTTTGCTCAAGGAGGAGAAGAATGAAAAATAAAAAGATGGATGATAATATATTGATGAAATTAGATGTTTTTACAATTTGAGATGTTTGTAGGATTTTTATGTCCCCAATTTTCTGCTGACAATGACAATATAATAATATAGTGTTATATAGTAATGCAACATTGGCACATTTGTGCGCATATGTTGGAAGGAAGGGGCAATTCAAAAACCTGCAGAGGGATCTTCCAAAACTTCATGTGAGTTGAAAGCTGAGAACTGCTCATTCTGAAGAAGACATTATTCATTATTTCAGTGGCTATCGTGTTCTTGTTTGCATGGAGACTGTAAAAAAGGAATCTCTTCTCAAAAATCAGCTCAAGGTTAAAAATGCCCGTTTTTCTTCTGAAACATGGTGGAAAGCAAGGTATCAGCCATTCTGCATCTGAGTAGTTGCATAAACAGGAAGAGAGAGTGATCTCTAGAAGAAAGAAAATAGACTGCTTTGAATTATACTTTCTGCTAAGTTGACATTTGTGCTTTCTTTAGTTCAGGCTAGCCTGATGTGTGAATGCAGTTATTATGGCTTATTCAACAAATAATTAAAAACACATTCCCCTTTTCTCCCTGTGGAATGTTCAAAATTCCTGAAAGGACCTATATAAAAGCTGATTATGTGGTTGTCCATTATACATTTTGAGGGAAGCTTCCTGGTTTTGTGATTGTCCTAGATCAGGGGTGTCAAACTCAATAATCATTGAGACATGCACTAGGTTGTGTTTGACTTCGGGGACCAGGGTGGGCATGGCCAACTTGCCGTCACTCATGTCAGGGGACGCTTGTGGTGGCCTGAGCGCTCTGCCAGAGAAAACTGACTCCTGAGCTCCGGTTTTGGCTGCAACAGCCTCCTGCAACCCTCTGCCAGTGAAAACGGAGCTCGTGAGGGCCGTGTGCAGCCCTCGTGAGCTCTCTTTGCTGCTAGAGGCACAACGGGCTGGTCCTTTGCTGTTTCCAGGACAGCCCCCCAGGCTGGATCTAAGCACCCCCTGGGCCGGATCCAGCCCATAGGTCTTGAGTTTGACACCCCTGTCCTAGATTACCGGTATATGTCTTGTATTAAGTGGGCTAGCACTGTGGTTAGTGCAGTGTATGAACCCAGTCCGAACATTAGCATCTGAATTAATTATTTTGGATGTTTGGGTTGTGTTTTTAGCATTCAGAATCTTCAAATGTCTCTTACAGATTGTTCCCCTGGGAATTACAGCGTAACTGCAGAAGACCATGAATAACTACAGTGTTTCACTGGTGGGTCCAGCTCCTTGGGGGTTCAGACTCCAAGGTGGGAAGGACTTCAACATGCCTCTCACTATCTCTCGGGTAAGTATGTTTAAAAAGCCTTTTAAGTATCACCTGGTATATCATGTAGAGGTAGTCCTTGACTTATATCAGTGGTGGGATTCAATTTTTTTTTACTACCGGTTCTGTGGGCGTGGCTTGGTGTGTTTGGCAGGGGAAGAATACTGTAAAATCTCCATTCCCTCCCCACTCCAGTTAGTGCAAAATCCCCATTCCCTCCCGATCAGCTGGGAATCGGGGGGCAGACAATAGATGGGAGCAGAGCCAGTCAGAGGTGGTATTTAGCGGTTCTCCAAACTACGCAAATTTCCGCTAACGGTTCTCCAGAACTGGTCAGAACCTGATGAATACCACCTCTGACTTATATCTACAATTCAGCCCCACCTTTCTGTAGTTAAACAGGGAAGTTGTTCTGTGAGTTTTGCCCCATTTTACTACCTTTCCTGCCACAGTTGTTAAGTGAACCACTTCAGATGTTAAGTTAGTAATAGGGTTGTTAAGTGAATCTGGCTTCCCAATTGACTTTGCTTGTCAGAAGGTCGCAAAGGTGATTGCATGATTACGGGACACTGTAACAGTCATAAATATGAGTCACTTGCCATGCATATCAAGTTGGAATGCTGCGATGGCGTAAATTGAAAATGGTCATAAGTCACTTTTGTTAGTGTCGTCGTAACTTCAAACTTCGGTCACTAAATGAACTGTTGTAAGTCGACTACCTAGAAAAGTTTGGCAAATAAAGTACCCTGTTTCCCCGAAAATAAGATCTCCCCAGATTATAAACCCAATCAGGCTTTTTAGCACATGTGTTAAAATAAGCCCTCCTCTCTGAAAATATTGCAACACAGCAGCAGCCATGAGGTGACCACACTCGCCACCTCCTGCACCTCAAAAATAATAAGACCTCCCCCAAAATAAGGCCAAGGGCTTACTTCAGGGATCAAAAGAAAATAAGACCCTGCCTTATTTTCAGGGAAACATGGTATTTTAATACCAATATTTTTGTTGGTTGCTATGATACCTCCTATGAGGTATGCAGTTTTGGGATTTAGCTGAACTTTAAGAGAAGTAATGACTTACTGGATATGTCAGGAGTGGACACTTAAGTAATTTTTCTTGCTTAAAATTTTATTTCAACGACATGCTCATTTCCTGTTGACCTCCACTGAGAGGAAATGGGCTTGGTTCATACTCTGGGTTAAGACCTGTGAGATTTGCCTAGTTTTGGTTTGAAGTTAATCCAACTATTAATGGTAAACTGAGGTCTGTGGCCTGGTGACAACTAGTGTGATTAATTCCATTAAATGTCTAAAATACAGCATGGATTAGTTGGATTTACACATCCAGACACAGACTTTGTTAGCTAAAGTAAGTGTGTGTGTGTGTGTGTGTGTGTGTGTGTGTGTGTGTGTGTGTACACCCGCTCTTTGAGCTTGGATGTTTTCTTGCAGATGTTTCATTACTGAAACTAAATACAGGTAGCCCTCAATTTATAAGCACAATTGAGCCCAACATTTCTGTTGTTAAGTGAGACATTTGATAAACGAGTCTTGCCTCATTTTATGACCTTTCCTGCCATAGTTGTTAAGTGAATCACTGCAGTTGATAAGTTAGTAACCCAGTTGTTAAGTGAATCTGGTTTCCCCATTGACTTTGCTTGCCAGAAAAGAGGACTACATGACCTCGGGACATGTCATAAATATGAACCAGTTGCCAAGCATCTGGATTTTGATCATGGAGATGCTTGCAAAGGTCTTAATTGTGAAAAACGGTCCATAAGTCACATTTTTCAGTGACGTCGTAACTTTGAATGGTCACTCAATGAACTTTTGTACCTCAAGGACTACCTGTGATAGCATCATTGCTAGATGACGCACTAGCGCTGATGATGTTACCTAATTTTGCAGAAATGTCTGCAAGAAAATATCCAAATTCCGGCATCAAGGACCCCTCTTTCAGCCCTGAGCTACAAATATTCTGCTTTATCAATACACATGTGTTTGGGAGGAGCTGCTTCCACTGAACATCTTATATCAGTCAAGGAGGTGGGTGGAGATTGACTGCTGAGGGAAGAAAACTGTGACCTAATTTGGGCTGGGCCGATCACTAACTAGGGAAAATCCTGCATTGCTTGAGAGAGACAGAAATGTGGCTATGGCTTGGGAAAGGGCAACTCTGTGCCGCCTTTAGCCAGAAAGCGTTTCCTGTTGCTATTTCAAGCTACCGCATTACTTTTTGCAAAGCCTGACGCTTTCAATAAAAAGGAAGCTTAAGTTACTATGTCTATAAAAGGGCCCTTATTGTGTGTGATGATAGTCCAACCGCAGAGGAAAGCATCCTGACCTTCTGAGAGCAAGCAGGTGGCTATCACAGACAAAGGAAATATGAAATAAATGCAAAACGAAAATGTCACCGTTTAAAAATGTTTTTTTTTCCCCCAGGAAGTCAATATTTTCAAAGAAACTTCACTGAGATATTTAAATTCGTCTTCGATTGCCTAGTTTCTTGCACTTTGTAAATACTCTCTTTAGAATAAAAGATGCTATATTGCTCCCTCGTTATCTAGTTAAAGAAGAAATTTATGACTTCATTGTTTGGTTTAAGGAAATATAGTTAACTAGCAATCGATTGAAGAAATCTATTGAAATGCACTCCCTATTGTGTTGTAGCTTTTTTCAAAATTTTACAAAGCCTCCACGCAATTCAGAATACGATGTGTATCATGATAAAGTTGCTAGATCACCAAGAAGGGAATCTAGAACCCAAAAGTTTTAAATAGTTTCAAATATCATATATTATCAGTACTATATGTTATCAATAAGTATCCATAACTATCTTGTGGATATGCTGAATATGTAAATTTGTGGAGTTCACGCTTTTTGTCTGTTATGAATAGATCTGGAAAACAGATGAAGTATATTATGTTAGTACCAAGCATAATGTTTGGAATTCATTCTGTTTCTGAACATATTTAGAACTATATTATTATAATATTTTTGTTCTTTTTGTCCAAAAAGGTTTATTGCTTTAAGAATATACAGTGATTAATGCTTGAATCACTAAACATTGATTGTATATCTCTGTATTTTTGTATCTCTTTTCTATATACCTACCTACCATCTATCTATGTGATCTCTATATTTCTATTCCTATATCTATCTATTTATATCTCTACCGATCTATCCATCCTCTATCCATCATCAATGAATCATCTGTCTATCAATCTATCTATCCATCCGTCTTATCTATTCATCCATCCATCAGTCCATCCATCCATTCTTTAGCTATCATCTATCAATCATCCATCCATCAACTATCCATGCTGTCTGCCTGTCTGTCTGTCTGCCTGCCTGCCTGCCTGCCTGCCTGCCTGCCTGCCTGCCTGCCTGCCTGCCTGCCTGCCTGCCTGCCTGCCTTCCTTCCTTCCTTCCTTCCTTCCTTCCTTCCTTCCTTCCTTCCTTCCTTCCTTCCTTTCTTTCTTTCTTTCTTTCTTTCTTTCTTTGATGTATACATTAACTGTATATAAATAAGGGCAAATCCCACCTTTACTTGCACTGATGAAGTTACCTGGTTGGTTAATAATGGAAAATGCTATATTGTCCTCTTCTTGACAGTAAAAGAAGAAAATACGAGTTTGTTGTTTTATTTAAGGAAATATAGCTAACCAGCAACCGATTAAACAAATCTATTGAAATGCATTCACAATTGCATTGACAATTGCTACAGATACTCTATTCTGTTGGAAGCTGTGATCACTTATAATATACTCTCCTGATAGAGAAGAGAGTGCGTGTTCTAACAACTTTAACAGCAGTAGCATTTAGACTTATATACTGCATCACAGTGCTTTACAGCCCTCTAAGAGGTTTACAGAGTCAGCATATGCCTTAATGCTCTTTAAAACAATTGGACTGTTATTTGTGTTTCAAAACACTGTTCTCAGAGCCTACTTACTCTTAGGCTCTGAGAACATGGGGCAACCTTTGGAGGATCAAAAGGATACATTCCAACTGGCTGATCTGGGGGAGAAAAAGCTAAATGGGATCAGAAAGTGTGGTTGTATATCACCAGGAAATCCCAGGACTGTAGGCTTGTCTGGGAAGCTGACCAAACTATATCCTAAATATGTAAACAGTGTGTATAACTGTCCCTCTCACCACTCTTGATTAAAGTTAACATTTAGTGTTCATGGGCACTTCTGTTTAGTCTGGAAATAATGTACTTCATTCTGGTATGCCAGCCAATTGATTCTTTGATAATAGAAGGGAACTTGGTTGTGCTTCAACTACATCAGAACAGCCTGTTCAGCATAGGACCTTTCCCTTCCTAATACAGTCAGAAGTGCTGGTAATTAAATGTTGATAAAGAAATGCAAGACCAAAGAAACAAGATTGTTTATGTTCTCCCGCTGTTTGTTGTGACCTTCTGAGGTTTGGGGCACTCATGTTTGAAGTCGATTCTAGTGTGTGAATGCTAGTTATTTTTATGGCCTTTGTTGGGAGTTAGCATCAAAACACTGGTTCAAGCAGTTGTGTTTAAAAACAACAGTAAATGGAAATTAGTTTCCGCTACCCATGAAGGCATCTGCCATCCTTAACTAAACTTCTAAATCTAAAATTCTATCACTAAAATATATCAGTTGCTTTAGGGTTGAGGTTTAGTAGAATAGAAAGCATGATCTTAACTTTTGTACTTGGGATTTGCATGAATGGTTGATCCAGTGGATTTGTTGTATGTTAATTGTACGTTCATGAAAAAAACAGAGCTGTTGTAAAAAGTTAACACCCATCTCTCTCCTAGAAGAATGAAATATTTTGAGGAATATTTTAAAAAGGCAGGATAAAATATTTCCCCTAAAAGAGAAATAAAAAGAATCTTAAGGGAGACAGAAACTCGGAGCTTTAGCTCCCTGCCCCCAGCAGATATTTTATGTCCATTAAAAAAGACTGGGCCCGGCTATCTACAAAACAAAAGACCTTCAGCTCCAGGGTGAAGGGATTAAAACATGATCCTTCAGGACATAATAGGATTAATCCACTAAAACACAGAGTTTACCACTCTGCATAGTCTCCTAAGGACATTGCACCACCCTCAGAAAGTTCAACCAAACTTCTCAGACAACCTACAGCCAGCTATGATCCCTACATAGTCCTGTGGGAGCCTGACAACAGCCAATAGAATACATGTTCTTGCATAGGAACAGGAAGCTCAAGTGCAAAGCTCAAGATAAGGTATAAAACCCCCTCCCTCTCAACTCCACGTGGTCAGCTGCACCAGAATTTATGTGGTTCTGCTTCATCATTAAACCATCTTTCCAATCAGGCTCCATGTTTACAATGCCTTTCTTACGGTTTGGAACTGAACCAGATGGGGTATTTCTACCAACAAATTATTATGAAATTCTTTACCTCGGTTCTTCTTCCAGCAAGTTTCCTAGGCCTAATGTGCTTTGTGGTACAAGGAAAAGATGGCCTCGTTGGATGAAAAAGTCAGATGTACATCTAGAAGACCCATAAAATAAGGTTTAGAATAGGCAAGATTGCTGCGTTCAGTAGTAAAGCTTTGTAGAAGCATACACACAAGGTGGACACAGAAGAAAGGGGAATTGGATATAATATAACTGCGATGTGATGCAACTAAAATAGAGACAAAGCATACTGTCATTGTCATGTTAACATGACTAAATGGCCACAATCGATCAAATCTTTTTAACCAACCTTCCTTACATCTTTCAGATATGGAGGCCTTCATTTCCCAGGATACGGAGCAGTAGCTCAAAGATAGATCAATACGGTCTAGTGGTTAAGGAACTAGTCTAGAAAGCAAAGAGATTCTGAATTCAAGTTCCACTTTAGTCATGAAAGCCAGCTGGGTGACTTTGGGCCAGTCATTCTCTCTCAGCCCAGATTTTTAAATATATATTTAGGATATAAAGATAGGTGTGTTTAAAAGATCTATAACTAGCTGGACATTTTAACTGGACATTAAAAAAGAATTAGCTTTGGAAAATAATTGCTACTTGTTTTATTAACTTTTTTTTGACATTTTAAAATAACTTAGTAATAATTATATCCCAGTAAGGATTGTTCTTGGAAATGAGTGGAATATTTTTTTTAAAAAAAAGAACTATTATTAATATCAAATAAGTAGGCTCCCAGGTTTTTCTTAACGTGTCAAAGAGTAGCTACATTCATTCTGACACTTACATTTTAATGGACAACAGTTGTTTTCTGATTTTCTCACACTTCGTTGTTTGGAAGAAGGTAATGTGCAGCTGAAGTTTTTTTCCTCCTCAGTCACAGCAGGTGACTTCAACCAACCTTCCAAAAGCTAAGCAGAACTGTAAATTGTAACTGCTGGGGATGGGAAACCATCAGGAATCCCCACTGCTGTGTAGGGTAGTCTTGGATGCTAAAAACTTTCCTCCCTACTGTTGCCAAGAGCTGCATGCCTGGATACCATTATCTTGCTTTTAGGGCAGCTTTCTGCAGCTCCTCTGGGTTGGATCTGTATGCAGTCTTGATAGAAGCACTACACACACACACAGAGAGAGAGAGAGAGAGAGAGAGAGAGAGAGAGAGAGAGAGAGAGAGAGAGAGAGAGGAACTTCAAACTGTATGCAGTTAGGGATTAGAACAGTGAAATTCATGTGCTTTCTTTTGGATCCAATCATGAATGTAGCACAAGAAGTCACTTTTCTTTGCATCTGTTTGCAATTCTTCTTCCAAAATAAGAGCATTTTAAAATGGCTTAGCAAAAAGCTAACTGCAAAAAAGGTATCCATTCGAATTCATTGTGTTTAAGGGAAGCGAAGAAGAGTAAGACATTGGTTTTCTTCTCTTCCTTTCACCCTCAGGGACTGACTCAGTCAGTGTCCCCACTGTTTGAAGCAGCTATTTTTAGTTATCCTTTCCCCCTCCCCTCTCTCTATTCATTTGCTGATTGTTATCTTTAAGGGCATTGTGAGAAGTGATATGGTGCTGAAAAGTTTGTTTGTTTGTCTTGGTGGACAGCCAGGATATATATGAGTTTCTAACTTCTTTTAGTAGGAAAAAAAAAGTGATCCCACTATCCATAAAAGGAAATGCATGATAAAAGCTTAAAATAGGAAGAATACTGGTATTTCCTTCACCAAATGAAATGTTTTTCATAGTTGGCTTATGAACCCTGGGAATGTAATATGGCAGACCACTGTCAACTTAGCCCTTAAATGCATGTCTGCAATAACTTGCCAAATTGTACACTGTGTTTTGGTGTCTGAAAAATTTTGTTCTAAAGACTGGTCTATATTGATTTATTGAATGTATTTGCATTACTCTAGTTACTTAATAGAAATGAGGAGCCACCCAAACTAACTGCATTTTGTAAAAGTAGATTCTTGTTTGTCCTCTCTGTAATATTTTGGTGTATCTATTGTGTGTTTCTTGACCTTTTCATGCAACAGATTAAAATAAAAGAGTTTAAAAAGTGCCCAATTCACACAAATCTTTCCTTCACACTTCAATAAAGAGAAGTCTGACTTAGACATGCTAAGGCAGGGATGTGATACTCACCGCGACATGCTGTAGTCATGTGATGCATTGCGACTTCCCCCCACTCACTAAAATGGGGGTGGGCGTGGTCAGTGCATGATGCATCCGGCCTGCAGGCTGTGAGTTTGATACCCCTGTGCTAAGGCTTCAGTCAGGGCATTCATATTGAAGTTACATTTACCCTGTTTGCTGCAATAAACTAAAAATGTCCGACATTGTACTGGATTAGGAGCTGGGGTTTACTTAGCTGCTTGGCTGCCACAGCAGTTACTCAGAGAAGTATATTTGTTATTTCCTCAGTTCCTTTGTGTTGCATGGATACTGTTCTTGGTATTCTTATATCTATAGTAGCAGTAGATCTGTATGTTATGTAAGTGCTGACGTCGAAATGAACATGCATGCAATTGTAATTCATTCAAGAAAGAGTCTAAACCAAAGGTACCAAACTCAAGGCCCGCGGCCGGATCTGGCTTGTGGGGTACTTAAATCTGGCCTGTGGGGCTGCCTGGAAATAGCAAAGGACTGGCCCGATGCACACGCCCCCCCCCCCAGTGCCCCGTTTTCAGCCTGGATGGCCTCCTGCATCCCTCTGCCAGCCAAAACAAGATTCGGGGGGGGGGTGTCTGCGTGCGAGCCCCCCATGCCTCTTTTTGTCTGGCAGGGGGCTGCAGGAGGCATCCGTCCTGTTCCCCCTCCCCCCCGCCCTTGCTGGTCCGCAGAGGAGAACTACAATGCTGACCCGGCCCTTGAAGAAGTTCAGTTTGACCCCCTTGGTCTAAGCCATAATGGCTTAAGGTGCACCTGTGATTTCTTAAATCATGGTTTGAATGCAGTCTGGGAATCCTGCCACTAAAATGGAATCTAAAATAATTGAAAACTGCCACGAGGCTTTCAATTATTTGAGAAGTAAATTAGTATTAAAATAAGCATGTTATTTGCATTTCCCTCTTAACACACTATGAGGGCCCTCCTTAAGGGTTGTATGAGGATTTCATGATGATGCTGGATTGTTTCAATGTTTTTGGATAACTAAAACAACTTTAGTAGTTTATTACTACCTCTTGTAAGTAAAGAGAAAATAATCCAAAATGAAGAAAAGGCTATATATGAGAAAGGAAAAGGGAAAGATGTTTTGTTTAGATCAGGAGTCTCCAAAGTTTGCAACTTTAAGACTTGTGGACTTCAACGCCCAGAGTTCCCCAGCCAGCATGGTTAAAGTGCACCAGTCTTAAAGTTGCCAACTTTTCAGACCCTGGGAAAAATGAACTTTATTGAGTAGTACTCCCGAAGAAAATTCCACAGTGAACTTCTCAGCTAGATACTTTGTTGTACTCATAAATTTCTTCTATCTTGTTAAAAATTTCCTTTTCAAAGATGTCTCAGTCTTCTGGGTGTATCTGCTATAGATAAAAATTTCTCTTTGGGCTATCATATTATAGAAGACCATTTTTCAATTGGATGCTCTTAAGATATAGTTACATATCCCAGAATTCCTAATGGCCATTCCATTTGAAAATTCTGGGAATCACAATTCCAACACATAGCATTGTTATAGAAAGACTATTCCATATGTTCCCTGAATGTGAATTTCGGTTCTGCGAGAGCCCTTGATATCTATTACATAAGCTTCCATGTATGTTATGGTTAAGTGCTAAAGCAAACACTCTCAGGCAACCCAAATATCTTTAAAACATATGCTTTCTTGGCTTGTATAGGCTCTTTGTTCTCTTTCAGTTGCTGATGGGACTTAAGGGAATTAACCTTTCCCATTTTCTATCAACTATTTGATGGCACTTCTGTAATGTGCCCAAAATTCATTAACAAATCATATAAGTAGCGAACAGGAAATCTTTTGCTTTAGAAAAGTAGTAAGCTATATGAGGTTTTAAACAGTGTTGTGTGAATTGCTGCTGCCATGCATATGGTGGCCAAATAACATTATGTTTTTGTTTTGTGTTGAAATTTTTGTTTGTTTGTCATGCTTCCTTATTGTATTATAGTTTAGTTGCAACAATGGCTTATTACTAGTACAAGGCAAGGTATTATTGCAAAGTACTAAAAGTAGTAACAATTAATACAATACAATAATACAATAGCAGAGCTGGAAGGGACCTTGGAGGTCTTCTAGTCCAACCCCCTGCCTAGGCAGGAAACCCTATACCGTTTCAGACAAATGGCTATCCAACATCTTCTTAAAGACTTCCAGTGTTGGGGCGTTCACAACTTCTGGAGGCAAGCTGTTCCACTGATTAATTGTTCTGTCAGGAAATTTCTCCTTAGTTCTAAGTTGCTTCTCTCCTTCATTAGTTTCCATCCATTTCTTCTTGTTCTACCCTCAGGGCCTTGGAAAATAGTTTGACTCCCTCTTCTTTGTGGCAACCCCTGAGATTGGAACACTGCTATCATGTCTCCTCCAGTCCTTCTTTCTGTTAAACTAGACATACCCAGTTCCTGCAATGGTTCCTCATATGTTTTAGTCTCCAGTCCCCTAATCATCTTTGTTGCTCTTCTCTGCACTCTTTCTAGAGTCTCCACATCTTTTTTACATCGTGGCGACCCAAACTGAATGCAGTATTCCAAGTGTGGCCTTACCAAGGCATTACAAAGTGGTATTAACACTTCACATGATCTTGATTCTATCCCTCTGTTGATTCAGCCTAGAACTGTGTTGGCTTTTTTGGCAGCTGCTGCACACTGCTGGCTCATATTTAAATGGTTGTCCACTAGGACTCCAAGATCCCTTTAACAGTTACTACTGTTGAACAAGGTACCACCTATACTGTACCTGTGCATTTCGTTTTTGTTGCCTAAATGTAGAACCTTACTCTTTTCACCATTGAATTTCATTTTGTTAGTGCCCAATGTTCAAGTTTGTCAAGATCCTTCTGTATCTTTAGCCTATCTTCTGGAGTGTTGGCTATTCCTGCCAGCTTGGTGTCATCTGCAAATTTGATGAGTTCCCCATTTATCCCGTCATCCAAATCATTGATGAAGATGTTGAAGAGTACTGGGCCCAAAACAGAGCCTTGGGGTACTCCACTGCATACTTCCCTCTATATAGATGCAGTTCCATTGAGGACTACACGTTGAGTGCAGTTGGTCAGCCAGTTACGAATGCATCTGCTGGTTTGCTCCTGCAATTTGACACACAACCTTTGTTATTTTTCAGATAACTGTCAGGGTTCAACTTTTGTGTTTGGGTGTTGGAAATATCTTCTGTAGGGTAGCCCAAAAGATACACTCAGTAAGTTTTTGAGTCCAATTTGTTTCAATCCTTTCAGATTTCAGGACTGTCTTTTTCAAGGAAGAATCTGCCTGTCCTGTATGGTTTAGCTAGTCCCTTTGGCCGCCCTGAGTCCTTTTGGGGAGAGGGGGCGGTCTATAAATTTAATAAAATTAAATTAAAATTAAAAAGGATCAGGAGGACTGATCTCAGTAGTGAAATGCATTTTTTTTACTGCCAGTTCTGTGGGCGTGACTTGGTGGGTGTGGCAGGGGAATGATACTGCAAAATCTCCACTCCTACCCTACTCAGTAGTTTCTGAGTCCAATTTTAAGGTGTTTCAACCCTTTCAGCTTTCAGGACTGTCTTTTTCAAGGAAGAATCTGCCTGTCCTGTATGATGGCATTTGCCGGTTCTCTGAACTACTCAAAATTTCCACTACCGTTTCTCCAGAACCTGTCATGACCTGCTGGATTTCAGCCCTGACTGATCTCCTTTAGAAAAGTAGTACAGTGCCTTTCTTTTCAAAGACATTTAGGCAGTTTTCGTTGCACAGTGAAGTACAGAGTTTGTTTCACTACAGACTATGATGAGGTTGTTGGAAGAAATGTCCATCTGGGTTCAGTTCCAAATGGGGAGAAAGACACTGGAAACATGGAGGCTGGTTGGAAAGATGGTTTATTGGTGAAGAGGACCACACGGGTTTAAAGTCCTGGGTAGCTGAGCACATGGTGTGGAGAGAGAGTGTTATTTATACCCTCTCTTGGGCTTTGAACTTGAGCTTCCTGTTCCTGTGGCAAGGGCATGTGTTTTCTTGGTTGCTATAGTCAGACTCCCATGTGGAGTCATGTTTGTCTGAAGTTTGGAGGAATCTTGGGCTGATGAAATGTAGTTCCTATTGTGGCTGAATTGCTTTGCCCTAAAGGATAATCCCATCATTCTGGAGCTGAAGGCCTTTTGTGTTGTAGATAGGCTGGCCCAGTCTTTTGTCTTGTAGATAAATTAGCACCCAATAATCTGCTGGGGGTAGGGAGCTGGGGCTAAGTTTCTGTCTCCAAGAGCATGTTTCTCAATTTCTCATCCAGGGAAATACAATATTCTGCCTTTTTAATATTTCCTAAAATATTTCATTCTTCTAGGAGACGGGTGGGTGCTAACTTTCTACGAGGTATTGTCTAGTGAGGCAAATCCCAAATTTGTTACTTCAATGGGCATACTGATCCTCACTGGAACATTGTGTCCTCAATTCCAGGAGTGTCCTCTTGTGATATGAATCACTCTGTACAAAGTTTTGGAATCCAAATTCCAAAGTCTACGTTGAAATGCTGTAATGGGTAGCACTGTGTATGGAATCTGAGCATGTTTCTGCCTGTGCCTGTTTTCTAGTAATAAAAATCTCCTTTCTTGTTTATCTAACAAAAGAAGAATTTGGGGAAGAATTCTGAGAATTCCTTTTCTTAAAAAAAAAAAAAAAACACGAAGGCAAGTTGCATTAATCAGAAGTAATTCTGCCTTCATATACAACTTTCCTATCTTCAAAAATGAACTGATTATAATAGAGTAATGTATTGGAGGGGGCAGTGCACTCCAAAACTCTTGTGGGTGCTTCAGTTCCATGTAATATCTGAATCTGATCATAAAACTCAACATACCTGGGCAAATTTGTCTATATATGTGATGTAGTCTGTTGAAGAGCTTGTGAACTTTGGGAATTAAAGCTAAATCTAGAATTTAATTATGTAGCCAAGCTGAAACTTAATCTATAAGGCAGTGTGTAAAAGTGAGATGCCAGCATGTTAGGGCTCAAAATAACTTTCGAACTCCCTCCTGAAGACTGTAATGTCAAGCCTCTTTTATAAATTATTGGTGCAAGTAGAATTTGGAATGGGCAAATGGATTGATAATTAATGTTTAGAAGACTCTAGTATTCTGATTTCCTACTACCCCATTTGATAGGACTAAGTTCCAATGATAGAGGTTCCTAATATTTTCTGTAATTTTGGAGTAAAGGAGGAAACTCTTAATTTTCCCACAAACACTCCTAAAAATCTACTTGCAAAAAAATACTACATGTTTTGCATGCAAATTTGCTTTAGCTGCTAGGAAAACTTTCCAAGTGCAGAAATTACACTAATATAATTCCTCAAATTGCTGGGTACCGAAATTTGAAGGAGTAATAGAAAGCAAATGCTTTTTTGCCTTCCTTCAATCACCCTTTAAAGTTAGAGTTCAGGATGAGAAGAAATAAGGCTTATCTGGATAATCAAGGGTAATCCTTGAATTCATGATGGGATCCAAGTGCTGTGAATGAGTGTAGTTTCCTGTGTTTACATCCTTAGGAGGGAAAAAAATGTGCTTCTGCCATGGTCTTGGTGTGGGGACCAAACTGTTTCCAGCCCCAAATCCATTCCAGCTGTGTCTCTGAGTAGGTACATGGTTACATTAGGAAAGTTGCTAGGTTTCCATTGGCTTAGATGAAGGGTGTCAAACTCAAGGCCCGCGGCCCGCATCCGATCTGCAGGGTGCTTAAATCTGGTCCGTAGGGCCAGCCTGGAAATAGCAAAGGACTGGTTCATGATGCCTCTCGCAGCCAAACAGGGTGCGAGAGGGTGCACATGCCCCTCCCCTGCACCCCATTTTGGCCAGCAGAATTCTGTAGGAGGCGTCCATCTGATCTCCCCCGTCCCGGCTCATGGAGGAGAACTACAATGCTGATCCGGCACTCGAAGTAATCCAGTTTGATACCCCTGGCTTAGATTTCAAAAGCTGGTTGTCCTGCATGTCTCTAGCCTTCAATTTTTTTTGTCCCAAACATCAGGACTGAACGTAAGCCACTTTTGAAACTCTGATGGTTTAAAAGCAGTGATGTGGCATAGCTGTCTGCGGTTGAAAACACCAGATTCCCACTTGGTTTGCTAATCCCCTTGTGTGTGCTGCTAATTGTGATACTTATGTCCATGACTAGTCATCTATAATTGCTACTTCAGCTTCTCTGTATCTCCTGAGGTTATCCTTTGCTTGCTTCAAACTTGCATACTCTGTACAGTAATTGGACTTACAACTCGGGACTTTCAAAAGTTTGAAGATCAGCTGCAGGCATCATTTAGCGTTTAGTGCTCTTAAGGGGGTTTCTTATTGGACTTCCTCCAATTGTTACAAGTAAAATACTATATAAATCAGTGTGCTGCATTGTAAATTAAACACCACAATTAAGAGGTTTGTTGAATAGGTAATTGCATGCATTGACATGAGAGTGGGCATGAAATTATTGTAATGGACCACGACAATTTTTGATTATTCACAGTCAAATAGACAAGTTATCTATCCTTAGGTTAGTAAGCTCCTTCATGATTCTAAACCAAGGGTGTCAAACTTGCGGCCCGTTGGCTGGATGCATCATGCGCTGGCTACGCCACCCCTGGTTTAGTGAAGGAGAAAAAAGTCACAATACGTAATGTAACAACGTGACAACGCGATTTTGACACTTCTGTTCTAAACCATTATATTTTCCATTGTAAATGAAGGCTGATGATTATTCTCATTATTGTCCATATACAATACAATAATACAATAGTAGAGTTGGAAGGGACCTTGGAGGTCTTCTAGTCCAACCCCCTGCCTAGGCAGGAAACCCTATACCGTTCCAGACAAATGGCTATCCAACATCTTCTTAAAGACTTCCAGTGTTGGGGCATTCACAACTTCTGGAGGCAAGCTGTTCCACTGATTAATTGTTCTAACTGTCAGTAAATTCTCCTCAGTTCTAAGTTGCTTCTCTCCTTGATTAGTTTCCATCCATTGCTTCTTGTTCTACCCTCAGGTGCCTTGGAGAATAGTTTGACTCCCTCTTCTTTGTGGCAACCCCTGAGATATTGGAACACTGCTATCATGTCTCCCCTAGTCCTTCTTTCTCTTAAGCTAGACATGCCTAGTTCCTGCAACCGTTCTTCATATATTTTAGTCTCCAGTCCCCTAATCATCTTTGTTGCTCTTCTCTGCACTCTTTCTAGAGTCTCCACATCTTTTTTACATCGTGGCGACCAGAACTGAATGCAGTATTCCAAGTGTGGCCTTACCAAGGCATTATAAAGTGGTATTAACACTTCACATGATCTTGATTCTATCCCTCTGTTGATGCAGCCTAGAACTGTGTTGGCTTTTTTGGCAGCTGCTGCACACTGTTGGTTCATATTTAAATGGTTGTCCACTAGAACTCCAAGATCCCTCTCACAGTTACTACTGTTGAGCACAGTACCACCTATACTGTACCTGTGCATTCCATTTTTGTTGCCTAATATTGGTTTTGCATCCTTCCCAAACTTTTCTCCAATCAGTATGAATTTATCTATACTGTTTATGTTTAATGGCAGGTTTACGGATTGTGGTGAATTGTATTCAGCGATATAAAGTCCTTTTTCTTCTAACATCTGAACATCCTGTTCCTTTGTTCCGGCTTTATTTTCCTGTTATCGTAGAGACAGCAGCCAGACTGGGTATGCTCTGTCCATTAACCAATCAGACTGAGTCTACACTTATGATGTCATCGGGCCCTTGTGGCTCCTCCCCAGTTTCAGACTCAGTCCAACCTGGACTGGCTGTGAGAATTGATCTCTTCTCCAAATTATTTAATTATATCTTTAATTGGTGAATTTTTCCCAAAAATTTTGTTGTTCCTTTAAATTGGTTCCTTAAATAATCCTTTATTCTACAAATTGGAGGGAAATTCAACAGGCTGCCTCTCCTCAGCCGTCTGATTGTCTGCGGCCATGAGTTCGCTCAGGAAGCCTGTCTTGCAATCAGATCGGCCAGCTCATGAGCTACGGCTCCACGGCTGTTTCGCCCATGGCGCTCCTTGATTCTGGGCACTCAGAGGGACACAGGACTGCCATTTCACGCGCAGCGGTTCCAGGCGAGAAAATGGGCGTTGGTCCTTACCTAATACACTCATTTTCTGGGAGAGTAGAGTCAGCAGCCAGCCCCGCCCTGGTATGGGTCACGCGAGGGGATTCCTTGTGCAGAGGAGAGAGAGAGAGATACAGTGTCTATGGACTTTCATTTTTTGCTCACAATTCTCACTTCAGTGTACAGTTTTCCTTCATCTGAAACTGGGGAGGAGCCACAAGGGCCCAATGACATCATAAGTGTAGACTCAGTCTGATTGGTTAATGGACGGAGCATACCCAGTCTGGCTGCTGTCTCTACTCTACCAGAAAATGATTGTATCAGGTAAGGACCAACGCCCATTATCTTTTCAAAACCTCCCAATTCTCTTTCACTTTTAAGCTTTTCCTGTACTCACAGCTATGTAATTTCTTATGTCAGTTATGCTGCATTTAAATGCTCAGTTTTTCAAGGCGGGTTTTTTTGGGGGCCTTTAAAAACTTGTTCTGAAGTCAACTTACAACTGCCACTCCTTAAGTGTTTTGAACTAACATCTCTATCCCTCTTGAAGCTAATTAGTACAGGAAGCTTCTATTGTCAACAAGAAATTGAAATTAAGATGCATTTGTGTACGCATAAAACATGGCAAGAAATGTGAATGCCAGAAACAGCTCCAGGACACATTAGTCATTTGCATGTCAACTGAATGCAAACGTCTACGCTTCTGTGTTTTATCACAACATGTCCTGTTCTTTGTCTCTTTGAACTTTCCCTTCAACTAATCTTGTTTTTCAAGTGAACTCTCCCTACTTGTAAAAACCAGTAGTTTTTAATTAAAAGAGTTAAAGCCATTTTCTCTACAATTTGCCAATTCTGTAATAGGTATTTGAAAGGTCAGGTTGTGCATTAGTGTAGTTTCACTTGCCAGTGTGTATCATTTGATGTAATTAAAAACAACAACATGTATAAAGTAGAGGAAAAGTCCCTTTTAAGTTGATCTCAACTCTTGGTAACTTCATGGATCCATCCACATACAGTTAGTCCTTGACTTACAATGGTTCATTTAGTGACCACTTAGCACTTAGACTTATATACCATTTCACAGTGCTTTTTTACAGCCCTCTCCAAGCGGTTTACAGAGTCTGTATATTGCCCCCAACAATCTGGGCCCTCATTTTACCGACCTCGGAAAGATGGAAAGCTGAATCAACCTTGACCCAATGAGACTCGAACTGCCGAATTGCTGGCAGTCAGCAGAATTAGCCTGCAGTACTGCATTCTAACCACTGCGCCACTGCAGCTCTAAACAACGGCACTGAAAAAAGTTACCCATGACCATTTTTCATACTTAGAACCCTTGCAGCATCTCCATGGTCATGAGATTTATATTTGGATGCTGGACAGCTGGGTCATACTTTTGCTGGTTGCAGTGTCCCAGGCTCCTGTGTTCCCCTTTTGTCAATGGGGAAGTCAGATTCACTTAACTAATTTAACAACTGCTGTGACTCACTTAACAAATCTGGCAAAAACGATTGTAAAATGGGGCAAAACTCACTTAGCAAATTTGTCACTTATCAACTTAAATTTTGGGCTGAGTTTTGCTTGTAAGCCAAGAAATACCTGGAGTTTTGTTCCCACACTTCTTCCAGAAAGCTTTTTTCTTCTAATTTCCCAGTGCTAGCTTGCCCATCCCAGTGTTCCCTCAAGGAATCTCACTCAAGATAACCGAAGAGGAAATAGAATTTACACCGGAACTATTTCTCTTGGGAATTATAAACAAGAAATACAACAAGGGGGTAATTTTTTAAAAAAATACATATTATCACGACAGCAAGAATGGTCTTTGCCCAAAATTGGAAAAACAGGGAAACTCCCCAAGAAGGGGAAATAATTAGGGAAAGCTTGATCTGTGCGGAAATGGATAAATTGACATGGGAATTGAAGAAAAAAGATGAATCAGAATATTATAAGATCTGGGATAAATTTTATCAATGGTTGGAATATAAAAGGAAAGCCCAAAATAGGCAAGGGCCAAGATTCATAGAATGGAGACTAGAATTACGTATGAAATGATAAATGTGAGAATGTACAAGATAAACACTAACCAACACCGCTGGAAATAGGTTACTTTTTTATTTTTTGTAAATATGATATGGATCAAATGTTAAAAAACAGGGTGGCTTTAATGTGTAACTTGATATCTTAGCATGTATGGCATGGATTTTGCCAGGGCAGTTTACACTTATGTCCAATGTTTTAATTTATGTTTAATAAAAAACTTTTTAATAATAAAAAAAATCTCACTCAAGTACTGACCAGGCCTGACCTTGCTTAACCTCTGAGCACAAACAAGGTTGGTCAGCATTGGCTTGAAATGCATATTTCATTTCACTTTATTGTGGACATCCTGCTGCATGAACCAGGCCTCAATGTTAATCCTGAAAGCCCCTACAGGTAATCCTCGGTTTATGTTCAATTAGTGACCGTTCAAAGTTACAATGGCATTGAAAAAAGTGACTTATGGCCGTTTTTCACAGTTACAACCTTTGCAACATCCCCATGTTCATGTGGTCAAAATTCAGAGGACAACTGGTTCATACCTATGACTGTTTCAGACCCCGTTTCCCAGGGTCATGTGATCTGGTTTTGCAACATTCTGAAAAGCAAAGTCAATGGGGAAGCCAGATTCATTGAACAATCGTGTTACTCACTTAACCACTGCAGTGATTCACTTAACAAATCTGGTGAGAAAGGTCGTAAAATGGAACAAAACTCGCTTAACAAATTTCTCACTGAGCAACATATATTTTGGACTCCATTGTGGTCATAAACTGAGGACTACCTGTGTTTACAGAAACATAGTATGTTAGAATAGAAACTGTACTTATTGTGTTTAAATTTAGCATATTGTATGAACCCCAATGCTGAGAATCTTTTGGAAATCAGGAAGGATGCCAGGAAAAAAGTCTTTGTATTTACATTCTTCTTTTATACAGTGTTGAAGAAACGGGAGATGAATAAGATGTCATTGGTATAGGATTGGATTATATCATTAACAGTATTAGGATTACGCTTCCTATTATTTCCTTGCTTGATTTTTCTTATTTTAAAGTAAAAGACTAACTTTTTCCCCCTTAATTTGGTAAATTAATTGTATAATGGTAAAGTGACAGGCCAATTCCTGCTGGAAGATGGCTGCCCCATTAATTTGGTCAATAATCCCCCCCCCCCCCTACGATGTAGAATAACAGTGAGATCATTCTAATACCTATAACTATAACTAAGTTGGTTACAATCCTCATATGGTTTTTTTTCCTTATTTGGTCATTTTTTGTTCTTGGCACAACAGACACCAGTCATGTCAAAACCTGAATGTCTGTCATTGCTTTATTCCAATTAGCTATTATATTACTTGAAATATTTTTACTTTTTTCTTTTGCCTTGTTGCTCAGCATTAAAAATTCCTTATGTTGACAGCTGATTTGAACCGTTGATGGGTTTTTGGGTTTTCCAATAAAAATGCTTATTTTTTTCTCCTTTAAGTTCATATTGTAAGCTTTGTATAGGCATGTACAAGTATGCACATATAAGAGAGTTTTGTATTGCAAACCCTTTTTTTTAATAACATAACATGGCAAACTCTTATTTATAACATTTGTATAGCCATGTATCTTATAACCAATGGCTCCCAATGAAAAGTTAAAAACAGCATAAAAGCCATATTACAGTTATAAAAACTAAAACCATTAGAAACAAAAACCTGCCTCTCAAGTCAAACCTCTGATATGCAGTCTTCTCTTTTTATCCCAGCACTTGGGGGGGAGAAACCAGGTTTCCAAAGCTTTATGGAAGATTCAGACCGTAGAGGCCTGTCAAACTTCAGGGGAAGAGTTTTTTCACAGGGCAGGGCCTGGCATAGAAAAGAATAGAATAACAGTTGGAAGGGACCTTGCAGGCCATCTAGTCACACCCCCTGCTTAGGCAGGAAATCCTACATCATTTCAGACAAATGGATATCCAACATCTTCTTAAAGACTTCCAGTGTTGGAGCATTCACAACTTCTGGAGGCAAGTTGTTCCACTGATTAATTATTCTAACTGTCAGGACATTTTCCTTAGGTCTAAGTTGCTTCTCTCCTTGTTTAGTTTCCACCTATTGTTTCTTGTCCTATCCTCCAGTGCTTTGGGGAATAGCTTGACTCCCTCTTCTTTGTGACAACCCCTGAGATATTGGAACACTGCTATCATGTCACCCCCCCTAGTCTTTTTTAGACTAGTCCTATCCAGTTCCTGCCATTGTTCTTCATATGTTTTAGCCTCCAGTCCCCTAATCATCTTTGTTGCTCTTCTCTGCACTTTTTCTAGAGTCTCCACATCCTTTTTACATCGTGATGACCAAACCTAAATGCAGTATTCCAAGTGTGGCCTTACCAAGGCATTATAAAGTGGTATTAACACTTCACGTGGTCTTGATTCTATCCTTCTGTTTATGCAGCCTAGAACTATATTGGCTTTTTTGGCAGCTGCTGCATACTGCTGGCTTATATTTAAATGGTTGTCCACTAGGACTCCAAGATCCCTCTAACAGTTACTACTATTGGGCAAGGTACCACCTATACTGTACCTGTGCATTTTGGTTTTCTTACCTAGAACCTTACTTTTCCCCCCATTGAATTTCATTTTGTTAAATAGCGCCCAATGTTCATGTCTGTCAAGATCGTTCTGTATGTTAAGCCTATTTTCTGGGCTTATTATCTTATTATTATTATTGTCTTATTATATTATTTGGGGAAGGGACTATGAATAATTTTGTGTAACTACAGGTAATCCTCACCTTATAACCATAATTGAGCCTAAAATTTATGTTGTTAAGTGAGAAATTGGTTAAGTGAGCCCCTCCCCCCCATTTTACGACTTTTCTTGCCACATTTGTTAAGTGAATCATTGCAGTTGTCAAATTTGTAACCCCGGTTGTTAAGTGAATCTGGCTTCCCCATTGACTTTGCTGGTCAGAAGGCGATAACATGACTCGGTGACCCTTCAACCGTCATAAATGTGAGTCAGTTGTCAATCATCTGAATGTAAATCACATGACCACGGGGATGCCACAATGGTCATAAGTGTGAAAAACAGTCATAAGTGACTTTATAAAGTGATGTTATAACTTTGAACGGTCACTAAATGAACTGTTGTAAGTCGACAACTACCTGTATTCCCCCCCAATTAATACACCAGATGTGTGATTGCATAAGAACAGGATACAGAAATACATTAAATTGATATACAAGTCTTGGTGGCGCAGTGGTTAGAGTGCAGTACTGCAGGCTACTTCTGCTGACTGCAGGCTGCCTGCAATTTGGCAATTCAAGTCTCACCAGCACAAGGTTGACTCAGCCTTCCATCCTTCCGAGGTGGATAAAATGAAGACCCATATTGTTGGGGGCAATAGGCTAACTCTGTAAACGGCTTAGAAGGGGCTGTAAAAGCACTTGAAGCAGTATATAAGTCTTAAGTGCTATTGCTATACAGGTATGACCACAATTGAGCCCAAAATTTCCATTATTAAAAGGGTAAGTTAAGTGAATTGCATCTAATTTTTTGATCTTTGCTGCCACAGTTGTTAAGTGGATCTTGCAGTTGTTAAACAAATTTACTGTCCTCCATTGACTTACCTTGAGGGAAGCTGCCTGGAAAGGATGCAAATAGCGATCACATGACCCCAGGACAGTGCAAATGTCATAAACACAGGACAGTTGGCAAGCGCCCAAATTTTGATCATGTGCCTTTATGTTGATACTGCAATGGTCATAAGTGTGAAAACTGGTCATAAGTCACTTTTTTCAATGCTGTGGTAATTTAGAATGATTACTAAACAAAAGTTTGTAAGTTGACTACCTGTATAACCCCATGCCCTCCAAATTAAATAAAAATTGCATAGTACTTTTGGTTGAAACCCAGTGTGATAGTGAGTGATGAAGCTACTCAGCTGACACTAAGAGACCTAATGTCTGGTCTCTTCTAAACTGGGCTTTGAGCCAATCACTCACTTTTGATAGAGTGGTTGTTAATGGGGAAAAGTTGGAAGACAGAGTACTGTCTAAAAACTAAATAAATCTAAAAAGTAAATAAACCTGCCTGAATAAATTTGAAAGTTCCAAATTAAAAACAGCTACTTTCAAACAATATGCAGAGTTGTTTACTGTGGTTTTATTCTAGCCCTGTATTGGAGAACGTATGGTTTGCGTGCCTCTCTATGGACACCTCTCTATGGACGCATGAGCCGTCACCCTAGTTCAGCTCTGCCGCGCATGCGCACACGCCTCCCGCCAGCCAGCTTGTCATCGGGTCTCTGCTGCGCATGCATGGGGGGTTACATGCAAGGGGCCGCATGCATACATGGGGGGGCACATGTGGGGAGTTTGCATACGCATTTGCGGGGGCGGGATACATGCACAGGGCCACATGCATTGCATTTGGGTGTTGGGTGCGCACTTGCGCGCTTTGGGTACTCGCTTTGAAAAATGTTAGCCATCACTGTTCTATCCCGCACCTGTGAGAAGAAGCATAAACGTCTTCTCACAGTCATTGTTTTTGGACAATATAGTAAATATTAACATCTGGATTTTCATTATTATTATTCTGCTTAATAGTGGCTACACTGGATATTGGATTGCTGCCAGTAATTATTTATAGTCCCTGACTTATAAATCTGGCTGTGGCAAGATTTAAGATCTCTTTGTCCAGCTAAATATTGTCCTAGAATAAGAATATGCTGACTTTCTACTCTGTCAAATACTAGAGGCAGCTTAAAAGAAAAAGAAAAAAAAGAAATCCAGAGTTAAAAATACAACAGAAATTATAAAACATCTGTAAATATTTAATAAAGCTCATGAAAGGTCTGTCTGATAGAGTTCTTAAATACTGAGAATTGGGGGCCAAATGCAATTCACAAAGAATGTTTTCCATTGTCACAGAGCAATTAAGAAAAAGAAGAAAGTCTTTGATAGCAGGGACATCCTTAAAGGTACTTTCCAGTGGATCTTAACATCTGGATGGATTTTATAATGTGAGCTACTCTGGTCGAGCGGTGAAGGCACCAGGATAGAAATCGTGTATAGGATTAGCTTTTAAAAATTAGCGTGTCCTAGCTTGTCTAATATACCACCCATTTTTAAGTAAATACTTCATAGTGTAAACCCAATTTTTCCTCTGCAGCCTCAGGTTGCATGTCACATCGTCACAATAATTTTGTCAGTTTTTTTCACTAGAACTTTCAAAGGCTCATTAGAAAAACAATTTGTTTCCTAAGAAAAGCATATATTTTAAGTTTTTTTAAAGTGGCTGATAGTATCCTTGCTAGCTACATAACATGCTTCAAAATGCAAGCCATTTGCCAAGAGAAAGTTGGAATTTTAGCTGTAGGAGTATAATTCTTGGTGTAATGATGCACATTTTGAAGCACATGTGGATCAGGGGTGAAATTCAGCAGGTTCTGACAGGTTCTGGAGAACTGGTAGCGGAAATTTTGAGTAGTTCAGACAACAGGCAGATACCACCTCTGGCTGGCCCCAGGAGTGGGGTGGGAATGGAGATTTTGCAGTATCCTTCCCCTGCCATGACCACCAAGCCACGCCCATAGTAGCGGTAGTAAAAAAAAATTGAATTTCATCACTGGTGCAGATAGAAAATTCTTGAATGGTTCTCCATGTCTAAGAACAATAAATAAAAGATATAGAACAGTTGTGTGTGTGTGTGTGTGTGTGTGTATGTATGTGTATGAATTGCACAGCCTGAGTTCCCTCAGCTTTTTGAGTCCTTCGTATGATCACATTTGCAAAAAGTCCTTCGTATGATCACATTTGCAAAAACTGAAAAAATAGTTCTTCAACATTTTTCATGGGAAACGGATAAACTAGAGTATAATTCCTGAAGGATATATATTGCAGTTAAGCAAGTCCAAATTCTACCCCCACCTGTCTCCACATGTGGCCATCTCTCTCCTCTGTCTTCCAGGCAGCTATTGACAATAAAGATATGCCTCACGCAAGGCAGAATATGAGACTGCAAAGTCTGGCATCATTTCCTGGAGAATGAAGTAAATAAAAATAAAAATAAAGCTACAATTGAAATAAATAAAATTATCTTTGTGCCCATATTATAAATTTGCTAGACTACACAGAATACACAAAAGTAGCTAATGTGGTTTCTTTTCTTTTGCATATTAAATTACATGGCACAACTCTGATTTCACAAAGAAAACCACTAATGTGACTCCCAGATGCATGTTACTTGAAGCTTGGCAAGAAGACTGTATGAAGAGTATTTTGAAATCCGTATTATTGCAGACTGACATACTGTGGCCCGGTATGTGTCTAATGACATTTACAGTACTAGCAAATGTCATGTACATTTGGACTTTGGGCTCGGGCAGAGTTTGCCCAGCAGTAAATATACTGCAGTGATGCAGTCCCTCAGCTATGAAATACCCCAAGCGGCAATATCCTATGTCTCCCGGCAATATCCTATGTCTCCTGTCCATCTGGGAAACCAAATGCTTTCTCAGCTGATTTGTTCATTAGTGACTCATTAAGAATCTTTGAGGTGTGAAAAATAGTGCCTTACCACGAATCAGGAAGCTTGAATGCCAATGCGACTCGAATTGTAGTTTTGATTAGCTAATACTCTTTGCCAAAAAAAAAAAAAGCAAGCTGTAGAACTTCAAATGTTCATAGACTTCAGAGTTGTCTCTTTCAAAAAGATACTTGATAAAATGTCAGCAAGTTACTAGGGAAGATCCAAGAGACTTGCTTGTTTTAATTAGATGATCAGGTAAATTAGTGGCAGAGGAACAGTTTAACGAACAGTACTCAAATATTTATGCACACAGGTCTTACATAACCTTACCTTGTTTCCCCCAAAATAAGACCTCCCTGGATAATAAGCCCAATCAGGCTTTTGAGCGCATGTGCTAAAATAAGCCCTCCCCAAAAATATTGCAACACAGCAGCAGCCTCCATGATGTGACCACGCTTGCCGCCTCCTGCACCTCAAAAATAATAAGACCTCCCCAAAAATAAGACCAACTGCTTATTTCGGGAGTCAAAAGAAAATAAGTTCCTGTCTTATTTTCAGGGAAACACAATGAGTAGAATAAAAACACACATTTTCTCTTAGACTTGAAAGTAAAATAAAAATGTCGTAAGAAATGTGGATTCCAAGTAAACTCGGCACTTATTTGGTATGTAAAATACTTAGATTTCACGTTTCCTAGGACATTTTTATTTTATTTCTACTAAGAGATGTGAATTTTAAGAAAGAAGTGAATTTCAATTCAATTCTGGAAATGAGTGAATAATTTCAGAGCTGTTTTGACTGTAGGCACCCAATGTTAAAGACAAAATGAATTGATTTAACACTTGATACAGAAAATAAGAACACTTTTTGTCTTACCAACAGTTATTAAGATTGGGGTGTTGGTTGACCGATGCTTCTTATTGGAATCCTAATGTCCCAGATTTTCTATTAACTATTATCTATTTTGTGGTCCTAACAGTTCTTGCTTGCAGTATTCCTTGCAGGTATTCCAATGCTCCAATTGTGCTACTTTAACTTGCCATTGTTTGTAGTCAGTTGGTGAGACGTTCTTGCCACCTAATTAGGTGATCCACTGTTTCTTTGTTGTTTGTTGCTGTCTTGTAATTGTGGCCTTGAATTAGTTTGTTCTTAAAGCTTGGTCTTGTGTAGCTGGAATTATCCTCTCTGTTACTTTACTATAATACTACCCAGAGTAGAATTCTGTTTTTATTCTCAACAATATTATTATTTTAGCATTAACTTGTAGCTGAGGTTCTTATATGGTTTGACCCTTTTCTTGGTCTTGAGTAGTGTCATTAACTTCCCTCCCTCCCCACAAAGAAATTGTTTTACACAAATGCAGTGGCAGTGGCAGTACCAAACTGGAGCTTCGACTCACAAACACACAGTTACTAATTGTTCCATTATCTTCAAGTATGTCCAAAATATCCTCTTGGGGATAATTGTCCCCATTTCATGAACCCCTGGTTTACAAGGAAAGAGCTGAAAGATTGGTGATGAAATTGAAACCAGTGATTTGACTAGCTGTCCCTTTCTTATCAGGTTAGGAGAGGATACATGAGAAATAGAGAACAGGATCCCTATAAATAGCATTTGGCCGAGTATGCATTATCTTCCATAAACCATTCCAAATCAGACTTGAGGGCTACCTTGCCAAAAAGAAGCATGTGCTCACTAAAAGGAGCAAACACTGATAGCAGTAAATCTGAATACATTGTGTGACAGACACAATCACGTGAGCAAGTTACTTTAAATATCCCACAGTTTTCAGATGCTCTAAAGCCAATGTACTTCAAACGCACAGAATCAATTACATTCGTTTCAGACAAAAGGGGAAAATAACAATAGCAATAGCACTTAGACTTATGTACTGCTTCATAGTGCTTTTACAGCCCTCTCTAAGTGGTTTACAGAGTCAGCCTATTGCCCCCAACAATCTGGCTTCTCATTTTATCCACCTCTGAAGGATGGAAGTCTGAGTCAACCTTGAGCCGGTGAGATTTGAACTTACGAACTGCAGCTAGTAGTCAGCTAAAGTAGCCTGCAGTACTGCACTCTAACTACTGCACCACCTTAGCTCTACCTCTTTCAAGAACAAAATCCCAGCAGAAAATAAAGGACAGTTATCTGCTCCTTGATTAAATGTAATGAACCAAAGATACATAAATGTAATGGACCCAAGACAGTGAGATTTCACTGTCTTGAATATCGCAGCAGTCTAGCAGTAGAAATAATTTTTGATTGAGCAGGGCAACCTTTGGTAGAGGTTTTCGGGAACAGTTGGGTTGATGTTTTGAAGTCTTGAATTAAATAATGGGAATCCCTAATTCCCACCCCCAGTCCTATCAATTCCTTTTATGGTTGATAGTGGCATGTAGGCAAAGCTTATCTTCTTAATTAAATACGGGCCACCAAAAATATTAACAAATAACAAGGAGCATTGAATTAAAGCACCCAAATCATTGCATGATTATGATAATTATTTTCTGATATTTTCGTATTGTTGACATTGCTTTGTTAATTAGATAATTTTGGATTGAATAAATTGGTTGTATGAATTCAGGTTTTCCTTCCTTATGAGAAAGCAGTCATAAATAGATTAACGGAGTTGGGAGAGGCCTTGTAGGTCATCTAGTCCAACCCCTTGCCCAAGCAGGAGACCCTACACCATTTCTGACAAATGGCAGTCCAATCTCTTCTTGAAAGCATCCAGTGATAAAGCTCTCACAACTTCCGAAGGCAAGCTGTTCTATTGGTTTGTTGTTCTCACTGTCAGAAAATTTATCCTTATTTCTTGGTTGAATCTCTCCTTGATCAGTTTCCATCCATTATTCCTTGTCTGGCCCCAGTTCAGAAGAGTTATTGCTCAAGGCTACGCACAAGAGTCTGGACAATTAATAAAGGTAAAGGTTCCCCTCACATACATGTGCCAGTCGTTCCCGACTCTAGGGGATGGTGCTCATCTGATTAAAACTGAAGAGCCAGCACTGTCCGAAGATGTCTCCGTGGTCATGTGATCGGCATGACTAAATGCCAAAGGCACACGGAGCACTGTTACCTTCCCACCAAAGTGGTCACTATTTTTCTACTTGCATTTTTGCATGCTTTCGAACTGCTAGGTTGGCAGAAGCTGGGACAAGTAACGGGCACTCACACTGTTATGTGGCGATAGGGATTCGAACCGCTGAACTGCCGACTTTTCCTGCTCTTCTACAGCTTGGCTGTTTTATGTATTTATGCATTAAAATGGAATGGTAGGAAGCCAGGTCAGTGTAAGTAAATAAAAAATATTTAAGTGTGACTAGACATAAGTGACATTCCTGTGGCCCGTATCCTATGTAATTCAGGGCTAGTTTGCGGTCTGGAGCTTTCCAGTGGCCTCATGAATTGGAGCCCAGAAATGTAGAAAGAACAGCTTTTAAGAAAAATAAACCTAATTTATGATCATGGATAAAGTACAAATACATTGGCAAAATTAAAGACCTGGAATCCAACATGAATCATTATTACATGAATGATAGCTAAAACAACAGATATAATTGTTGAGCAATTGAATGTCTTTTTTCAAAATAAAGATAAAATAGTTTTATTTGAATAGGATACAGTAATTACATTCTCACCAGTAAGTTCTGTGTCTCATTATGGCACTATAATGGTTTTAAGTAAACAAAAAGCCCATGAACCATACTTGAAATTAGATAGGACAAGAGCCCATGCGTGATATAGTAGGAAATAATCCCACATTGGCAGTCTGCATGGAAAGGATAATCTGTTTTTTCAATTTTTCCTTTCATTTAAAGTTTTTGTATGGTGATACCATTCATTTATTTGCTGCTTGAACTTGTACTATTTTATTCCTTAGCCAAAGAGTCTGTAGTATTGTGTGCAGATGTGAATACTTTGGTTAGACTCTTTCATATCGGTACTCTATGGAAGGCTAGTTTCTAACTTTTATTATATATTATTATGTTATATTGGTGATCATTAACATTTCTTTCTTTTCTTGTGTTAGAATGCTTTACTCAAATCCTAAAATTAATTCAGTTTGCCCAGTATACATTGGATTGGATCTGCATATAAACACGCGTAATTAAATGATGTACCATGCCTCAAAAATAAGACAAGGTCTTATTTTCTTTTGACCCCTGAAATAAGCACTTGACCTTATTTTTGGGGAGGTCTTATGTTTGAGGTGCAGGAGGCAGCGAGCATGGTCACCTCATGGGTGCTGCTGTGTTGCAATATTTTCGGGGAGGTCTTATTAATATATTTTTCTCACTCTATCTGGTTTCAATGAAAAAAAATTAAAATAAGTTAGTATTTTTGTATTGTACAAATATAAGACATGAGAAGATCAACTCAAGTTCGAAGGAAAAAAATGTATTTGAAATGGGACATTTAATTTTGATTTATTGTCGAAGAGGTTTAGTTTTATACTTAGGGTTTTGATACCAACTAAATGAACTGTTATGTGAAATAACAATTTTATCTGGCTTAGATCCTAAGATAAGTAAACTTAAAGGAATTTACAAAGGAATGTTTGCATTCCCTCAGCTGTTCTTGTTCTATCTATAAATCTTCTCTGGAAAGTTACCTTTTGGAAGAAATATTGTGTCCGTAAATACCCTTAGTAGAGGAGAGGATGCATGTCCAAAATCAGACAGTTTTATAATTAGTTGGCTGAAGAAAATTTACAATACGGATGTTTATGCACTCTTCCTTTTCCCAATACTCCAATATGATCCTCCTCAAACTTTTGGTCAGTTCAAGATCTCCATGGAGAAAGAATACAAGATGCAGTAATTATCTTCTGTGAGTTAATTCACATCTTAATAGCCAATTTCTACATGCAAGCTGAAAACATTTGGACTCTTTGGACCTTTTTTTTAACAACTAAATTGTCTAAATCAGGGTCCCCAACTCCTGGTCCGGGGCATGCCAGAAACCCAGTCCACGTAAACAAAGCACCATCCCCAGGATGCAGGCATCATGTGGAACCCTGCCCCCTACAGTCCATGGAAAAACCTCTCTCGATGGAACCGATCCCTGGTGCCCAAAAGGTTGGGGGGCGCTGGTCTAATTGGGATTTTTCATGAACCCAATGCAAAATAATCAAGAACTTGTAGTCTTCTGTTTCTGCTTATTTATTTGTCATGCAAGTCCCGCAATGATGTTGTGCTATATCAAATCCCGTGATAATTATATTATTGCTATAATCAACTTGCACTTTATTGCGTTTTGTGATATATTTTGTACATCAACTATAATTAATGAATAAGGACATTGCTTGTCTCTGGAAATCTACTACTGTGATCCTGATAGCACAGGGTTGATTTTTCTTAGGATATACATGAAGTTGCTGGTACCCACAGTAATAGATTTACAAAATCTAGATGGTTGGGATTGCTAACTGTGGCAATGAGTTACATGTTAATACATTCATTTCCAATTTGACCATTATTGATAGCCCAGCCTCCTAGTTCAGCTTATTGTTCTAAGACAAGGATTGTTTGCTAAAATGTCTTCTATAAGTTATTTGAAAGTTAGGTTCTTCGGTATGATTTTGCCAAGATTATTAGTTGTTAAAATGTATGCAGATGCAGTTTGTGTTGAGTGCTGTGTGATAGACGAACTGTGGCTCATTTATAACCCATAACTGATTAGTTTAACATTGTAAATTAAGTTAACTGAACTATTCCAGACCACTGGGCTGGTTTCACAGAACAACTTTAGGATTAGGTTTTGGTTTAGTACAGGGGTGTCAAACTGGGACCTCTGTATATGTAACGGGCAGGCCACGCCCACCCCAGCTCTGCGAATGGGAAAAACATTCAAAATGTCACGTGACGGCCACATGACACGGCGAGTTTGACACCTGTGGTTTAGTACAACATTTGAACCTGGTTGATTTCATTCACTGTTCACTCCATCCTAAGAGGATCTTATTCCTTTTCTATAGAGTGGATTCATTATAAGAATACAGTATTCTTTCCAAAGTTAATTTCACTTTGAAATGTTTGTAATTCTTCTTGTTGGCCCTCATGACTCCGTTCTTAGAATGTGAATGAAAGCAAATAATGCTTACGTTACTGTGATTTTTGCAGTTGAGCGATGGAGGCAAAGCAGCGAATGCAAACATCGGAATAGGTGATGTGGTCCTTAGCATTGATGGGATAAGCGCGGAAAGTATGACTCATCTGGAAGCACAAAACAAAATAAAGACCTGCTCGGGAAATCTGATTATGAATCTGCAAAGGTAATTATCATGATTGTCGGTATTACCATGATTATTATTGAATAACATTACCTTAGAAGAAAAAAGCATGCATTCTTCTTTCCCGGAATGCTTATGCCTTTTTTCTAACCTTGATTGTACCCTTTGTTTGTAATATTGAGAGCTTTGTATTGCACCATCAATGTATTATTTAAAAAACAGTCAAAGAGCTGTACGGTGCAAAATTGCAAGGACCTATGTTACACCACTTGCCTCTATTTCCCAATCCTTCTGATAGAGAACTAAAATGTCATCTAACTTTAGCTTTATTCATAACAACTCTTTAAAATGTTTTTTTAAATCACCTATCCATTGTTTATTCTTTAGGTTACTATGAAAAATATCTTTTTTCACATATTACGAAGAAATAATATTGGTAAACATAGACCCCCTTTAAAATATTCTGCTTCTAAGCCTACGTGTGACAACTGTGAGAAAGCTTTCAGATGTACTCTTAGTTTCCTTCAAAATTTAATTGTCCTAACACTTTTCTATGTTTTTAGCCAATGATTCCTTTTTATTAAGGGGTAGTGGTAGGCTGCATTCTTTAAATACAGAATTTAAATTAATAACCTAAATAGAAGACCAATGTTTAATACTGTATGTGACTTCATGCTGAGGACTTGAAAAATAGCATGCAATGAAGTGAATTGTACACTCCAATGACATTACAAGCTGTCATTGGGAGTACTTAATTCCTAGAAGTTTTCTCTCCACCCACTGGCTATAAAGGATCATACAAAATAAAGTGCTCTCAAGAAAGAAATAGATCCACTGCAATATTCTTACAAGAAAACCAAATGGGCTTTCATAATGAGGACAATGTCAACATGACACTGGGTATAATCTCCCCCATTCAGAAGTATCCAACAAGTTTCTGGGGAGGACAGTATGGGCCCGTGATGGCAAACCTATGGCATGCATGCTGGAAGTGGCACGCAGAGCCATCTCTCTGGGCATGCCAACCATCACCCATTGCTCTTCCCGATTCCGGCGCCCATATGTGTGCCGGCCAGCTGGTGCGGGGGGGGGGGAACGCTGGAAACCAGAAGAGCAGCTCTGTGGCACGCATGTGCACGCTGGGCAGCTGAGCTTCCGGTTTTGCTCTGACCAGCTGGTCTTCGGGTGTGCATGCATGCCAGAAACCAAAAGACCAGATGACATGCCGGAAACTAGGAGCTCAGCTTCCCAGTGTGCGCATGCGCACCGGGGAACTGCTCTTCCGGTTTCAGATGCTCCCGCACATTTGCACCTGGGAGCTGCTTTTCTAGTTTCTGGCGTCCCCCCTTCCGTCCCCCCCTGGGCACGCGTTCCCGTTTTGACATTTGGTGCCGCAAAGGTTTGCCAACACTGGTATAGGCTGTCATTTAGGCTGTGGCTAGATTAAAGCTGAAAGGATGTCCCATCTGCTGATATGTCAAGAAGCGAAAATAATGTTTGATAATGTTGCAAAGATACATATATTACTAGCATGTAAACTGTTGGAACCATGAACCAGGACAAACCTGATGTTGCCAGAGCAGAAATGTCAAGACTGAACATAGACATTCTGGGAGTCAGTGAACTGAAATAAATTTCAAATGGCAGAGAGGATCAGATCTACTGCAGACAAGAAAAATATAACAGAAATTAAGTAACCATCATTATATATACAAGTGACAGAGTCAGTGCTCAGATATGTTAGAATGATTAAAAGAATGATAAGATGATCTCAAAAAATTTAGAAGGATCTCAAATTTTGATTCTAAGGCAAGCCAATCAGTATTATGTTGATTCAAGTCTGGTGTTGCACCCACAGATACGAAAAAGGGAAACTGTTCTGCAGCAACATGTCAACACCACACCAAAAAAACCACAGCATATTCATTATATGAGACTGGATGCTAAAGTTGGAACTAAAGTAGCATCTGAAATAATGGAAACATTACGTTTCTATGTATAAAATGAAGCAGGAGAAGACAGCACAACTAAGAGTTGTGCCAAGAAAATGTAATATTTATAGCAAATACTTTCCCCCCCAACAACCTAGAGCTCTGTTGACCACATCAACAGATGGATGACACCAAAATAAAATTCAGTATGTACTCTACAAGAAAAAATTGAAGAATTTTATTAAGTCAGCAAAAACAGTATTGCCCGTGGTTCAAATCACACTACTTGATTTTTTTTTTTTTGCTCCTTGAAAAGATATTTTTAAGTTGTAATTTTGTGAGAAGTTTGTGATCTCAGCCCTTCTGAAAAATTACAACTTCAAGAAAATCTCAAACCAACATGATATAATGGTTTTCCTAAGAAAATGTGTTGAAGGTGATAAATGTAAAGAGAGAGATCTTAAAGGAAAGCAAACCAAAATTTAAGACCTGCAAAAAAAGAAAAGAAGAAAAATGGCTGTTTGTTGGCAGGTTAAAAGTATTCTGCCTCCTTCAAAATGGAAGTAAAAAGGTGACAAAGGGAGCGGATCAGCGGTGGGTTTCCCATTTTGTTACCATTGGTCCTCCCCCCCCGTGCCCGTTTGCTTCTCCCTTGTGCACATGCGTCCGTCCGTGAATGTGCTTTGCTCACACACCCTCCGCGCATACACCCAGCCTCAAAAAGGTGCCTAAATAGATGCGGGGCAGGTGGGCGGACCCACCTGCGATTTCCGCTACTGGTTTGGGCGAGCTGAATACCACCTCTGGAGGGGTGGTATTCAAAACAACTTCATATTCAATAAATTTTATAGAATACTGAGTTTCAGAAAGGAACAGGAAAACCCAAGAAAGTACAGCTAAATGAGCAATAGAAAAAGATGAAGGATAACAATCCAATTAACAGGACCAGTAAGGCTTGTTAAAGAAAATTACAGAAATCAAGGAGATACCGTATGGAAAAATGGGAACAGTATTTCCAAAAACAAATATTTAGGAAGAGGATAGAAAGAAGAGATGGTATGAATATATGAAAGAACTATAGAAAAAAATGACTGATATGAATGATTACTCATTTAGGACGGGTCATTTTAAAAAGTGAAATTAAATAGACCCTAGAAAATGGTGCTAACAACTGCAGTAATTTTATTAAGTATAAAACTGTTTAAACTCTTTCCAAACAGTGCAGATTTGTATGGTGTGCAAAATACAGCAGTGGATGGAAAAAGAACAATTTAAATTCCAATACCAAGTATGGTCTCTGGTAAAAATTACAAAACAATTGTACTTAATCTGCATATTGTAGGACAGAGCTCAAGAGTTTACAGTGCAGACAACACATGGAATGGAAACTGACGGTTGCTATATTCAGAAAATACAGACAAGAGAAATCCAAAAAGAAATGTGTCCATTGTTTACTGATTATATAAACACTTACATAGATCACAACAGATTAGCTAGCCCTTAAAAACCTAGTGTACCTTGACTACCTTGTTTGCCTATTGAACAATCTGCATGATGACCAGGAAGCATCAATTTGAATAACAACTAAATTGTTCACAATTGGGAAACACTGTATACTGTCCCCCTCGTTCAATTAACATACTATATGATGAGAAATGCGTGAGTAGAAGAAACAGCAATTGGAATTAAATTGTTGGGAGATCAACTTCAGACATGCTGGATATTACTAAGAGTAGAAGTGAAGGAAGCTTAAGGAATCTTTGGTTAAAGATAAATCAAGAGACTACAGAAAATGGTCTGATCAATGTTTTTTTAAAAAGGTTTCATCAGATAAATAATAGAATTGTTTGATCAAAAATAATAATTGATCTCTTGTATCTATACCGTGTTTCCCCAAAAATAAGACAGGGTCTTATTTTCTTTTGACACTCAAAATAAGTGTTTGGCTTTAATTTCTGGAAGGTCTTATTATTTTTTAAGTGCAAGAGGCGGCGAGTGTGGTCACCTCATGGCTGCTGCTGTGTTGCAATATTTTTGGGGAGGGCTTATTTTAGCACATATGCTCAAAAGCCTGATTGGGCTTATTATCCGGGGAGGTCTTATTTTCAGGGAAACAGGGTAGCTATAGATTGTTTTGACCTGAAACATGACTAAACAAAGATTTCGTATGATAGTTCTTATGAATCAATTATGCAATCAATTACATATCAATTATTTAACTAGTCAACTACAATTTTAGACTGTCAATATATACCTTACCAGAAGTATATTCTGAAGCGAATAGACCACCTTTTGAAATAATATGTTCAAGAAGTATCCTATGAAGTTAGCACCTTAGAGATTTTTTTTCTCTAGCATCAGGTACTTGATCCTGAAAAACCCATTACTGCAACAAATCTTTATGTAGGACTTTTAAACACGGTCTTTCTGCTTTATTTCAATCATTGTAAGAACCCATTCAGTCTTCAAAGGATTTGCCAACCCCATATAAATGAATTCAGCTCCATTCCATTACATGTAATGTCCACTGAGATTTGCAGGGGGAATTAAATTTCTGCTGAAAGCTGACTTCTGGATATATAAAAAGTGCAGTGGAATAATGATGATTAATATGGGGACAGAAATAGAAGAAACGAGTTTTTAGTTTTCATTTGATGACCAGTTTAGCAAACCCTTGGAGAGTTTTCGTTGCACTAACTTGATAGAAAATGAGTCAATTTTTCAGCCCCCGTACAGGATGTGACTCACTAGTGACTGCCACCAAAGATTGTACAGAATTAGGCTGGTAAAGATCAAATGAAGAGCCCTTGGGATCAGACATGGCATCTTAGCTTTGTTTAAGAGGGAATGATGTCTTATGGTCTTACGCCAGTTTCCAATCCTACATTTTCCATCTGTTTTTAATCCTTTTTTGCATCTGAGAAGCATTTGACAATATATTTTTGTAAGTGTGCTTATGCAGTGTTTCCTGCCATCACAGATAGATAGTAAATGCTTTGAGCAACTTTTACAAACACAAGTAATTCAGAGGATGCCGGACCAAGAGGCTGCCTTAAAATGTACTGTTCATAGACTGTAGTTCATTTCATCAGATGCGCATGATATATTTTGTATAGTTCAGTATGTTTTTTATCAATTATTTTTCTGAATGTCCCCGAAAATTATTCTTCATGTAAGCCCTGTTTGTTTCCAGACTTCATTTTTCACTAATCCTGATTGCTTTTTTATAAATTTATAATTATAATTCTATATTAAATTTATATGACACCTTACTCATACAAGTTATATACCTATTGGGAATTATACCACCAAAGCCTAATTTTTGAACAATATTAAATATAAGAGGGATGTCACATTATTATATTTTATTGCAACCTTTATGGTTTATGGTTTATGGTTTAAGCTTTATGGTTTTTTCTAAACAAATAATACCAGTGTTTTCCCAAAAATAAGACCGGGTCTTATATTAATTTTTGATCCAAAAGACACATTAGGATTTATTTTCTGGTTATTTTGGGGAAATATGTTACTAAACACGCCTGGCTGACAATCTTAACTGGAGGATTATTTTGGGGGGGGGGGGGTAGGGCTTATATTAAGAACATCCAAAAAATCATGCTAGGGCTTATTTTATAGTTGGGTCTTATTTTTGGGGAAACATAGTATTCTGGGGTGGGGGGCGTAGTACTAGAGACATAGTTTATAGTGGTAACAATAAGACAACAAATTATGTATTGATTTAGCCTATCTTTAATGCTCATTGTTTTTACTTTCAACCAGTTTGTTAGTTGTTTCAATCTGTACTACTCTTTGACTGAAATAAAGTTTGACTAACTATAAATAGCTTTTACCATTTCTCAAGGTTTTTTTCTGGAATAAGCTACAACATTGATTATAATAACTATAAGACTCACTGACTAGTTTGCAATTTGTACTTGCATTAATTTTTTAAATGCCCGTAATTAAAAATACATAGGATATACAATTACAGACATCACATTACTTACAGTTCATTTATTACTTCTACAACCCAAGATGTGCACTGCTTTTTTATAGCATGGCTGCTATACTAGAATTGAACCAGATTTTCAGATAAAGTGTAAAGCACATCATGGGAAATCAGAATAATGAGCAAGTTTTAACTTTTATCCTTACACTTTCTGTGTGTTGATTTCATCTCTAGTAGCCAATCCAGAATGGCTGCCCTGCCTCACTGTCTTTTGGTTAAATGAAAGATGGGCAGCTATATAAATGTTTTAAATAAATAAAATAGTTTTAAGTGATTTTATATGTTTTTCGGATTTTTGATTGGGAGCCGCCCAGAGTTGGTGGAAAAATGGGTGGCTAAATAAATATTTTAAATAAATAGATTTAAGTGATTTTATATGTTTTTCAAGTTTTTTATTTGGAGCCACCCAGAATTGGTTGAAAGATGAGCGGCTGTATAAATATTTTAAACAAATAAAATAGCTTTAAGTGATTTAATGTTTTTTTGATTTTTGATAGGAAGCCGCCCAAAGTTGGTTTAAAGATGGGTGGCTATATACAGTGCATGTTTTAAATCACTAAATAAAGTCAAAAATTAGTTGTAAGCTGAGACAATTTAACAGTAATTAGCTAAAATCTTTGAATTGAGTTGATTCAAATACAATTATTGATGCTAAACTTCAAATGATGATTTAAGTGAGTTTGTATTACATCGTATTGTTTAGTTGTTGGTACTGTTTTTCCTCAAATTTAGCAGGAGAAGACCTGAATTCATTTGTGGGGTAGGTTTTTTATAAGCATCAGTATAATCTTTAAATATTGATAAAATGTTGAGATCTGCAAATTAAATTATTAGGAACCTTCTTTAATAGTTTGCTATTAACCAAGTTTCTCTAAGTTTCTACTTCACTTTGTATTGCAACATTCTGTGCCAGTTTCTATTTAAAAGTTTTATATTTATATTTAAAGTGCTACCTGGGAAAAATAAACTTCATACAACTTGAAACCACATAGTTTACTGTAAACGATCTTTTAAATTTTGTATTGAAAATTGACAAATATCTTTAATATAATAATTAATGTATTTTCATCAAGAAAAGTACATAACATTTCTTTAGTACAGAATGAGTTTGAATTAAAAACAGTTTCTTTGCTCAAAACTTTCAAGATTGTTTTGCATTCAAAATAATGTGCATGGTATTTGAAACAGTTTGAATTCAAAGCATTTCATATTGTATCTATGAATGGGCTCACTCTAATTGCTACTTGCTAATTCCAAGTAAAACCAATAGTCCTAATCTTCAAACATTTTTAATGTGAATATGGTTATCTATCGATTGTGCGTCTGCTTAAACTGCAGATTTGCACTGACTTAAGAGAAACAAAACCTATAACTAGAAGCTGCCAGTTCATCAGATGAATATGTTTTTGTTAACATCCTTAAGCGCTTATTGTCAGATAAGTTTTCACTTTCCCATATTAAACCAAATTTCAGGTATATTGTTTTTTTAACCTTTTGTTCTATGAAAGTTGTCTAATAGCATTTTTATTAGCATTAAGACTGCGTCAAGTATTCAGCTCAGCACTGACATAATTCCTTTTCTAGAAGCCTAGTAAATATTGATTGGCAAGATGAGAACAATATTGAAAATTCCACTCTAGTTTGAGCTAAGAATGGGTTTTCGATGGTAGGAAATGGCAGTCATGGGATTCTGCTAAATATACTTGCAAAGCTCAATTTGAAGACTCACTTGCCTATTTTTGTTCACACATCCTAAAGCATATGTACACTATTTAATGTGGCAATCCAACTTCCCTAATGGCATTGTAACATTCTGCTCCCAGGTTTTTTTTCTTTTTCAGTGATAGCATGTTGTTTTCTTTTGTTTCACATAAGAACATATGGAAGCCAGATGCTGCTTTGGGGGCAAAGTTTCAGTGATTTAACACAACTTAAATAAATTATTTGGTAAGCTACTAAAATAAATAAATAAGTGGAATGTGGTTTTGGAATCAGTTGAATAAGGATGAATGTCAACCACTTTTCTGTTCCAAACATTAACCAGAAGGATAGATAA
Organism: Natrix helvetica; assembly: GCF_964273705.1. Taxonomy (NCBI): domain Eukaryota; kingdom Metazoa; phylum Chordata; class Lepidosauria; order Squamata; family Natricidae; genus Natrix; species Natrix helvetica. Next base: position 18,028,558 of record NC_138558.1, read on the forward strand.
TTACTCTTATACAGGTAGTCCACAACCACAATTGGGACTACAAGTATTTTTCCAGCGAGATTGGTCTCTCGGAGCAACCTGGTCTACTCAAATATGGTATGGAGCATACTGTTTGCGGTTTTGCCTTTCAGCCCCAATCCAGGAGCCTTCACAGGCAGTCACTTCCAAGACCAACTATTTTGTGTTTAATTTAAATTTACCTACAAAGAAATAAATGGAGACCAGTAGACCTATTTCAAGTTGTTTAGCTCTTAGCAGCTATTCATACCCTTCTGGGACTCGGCTAGCTGATGAGAGCTAAACAGTTTGAAATAGCTATACTAGTCTCCCTTTATTTCTTTTCCCGTGTAACCTTACATGGGAAAAGACCTGAATACAACAAAACCAGCATACTTACACCTGTGAAAATCTACGAAAACAAATATATATATATGTATATGTATATGTATTTGTATTTGTGTTACAACCCCTGGTATGCCTAAATATGGGAGGAAGGTCACTACTCCCTCTTTCTGTCCTTCGGCTCATCACAGAAGACCATGCAGGCAGAAAACCATATTTTTATTTTTAATGTCGCCTTTTTATATTTGTGTTGTATTTGTACTGATAAATAAATAAAGGGAGACTAGTATAGATCTATTTCGAGCTACTTAGCTCTCATCAGCTAGCCATACCCTTACTGGGATTTGAACCTGGGCTGTATTATATCTTAGGCAGGAGTCTTAGCCACTGAGCCACAGGCTCTCCTCCTTAGCAGTTGAGCCAGGGAAATAGGTATGTATTTGTGTTACAACCCCTGGTATGCCTAAATATGGGAGGAAGGTCACTACTTTATATATATATATATTAACCATGGCAAATATATATATATTTGCCATGGTTAAACAAATCACTGCGGTTGTAAAAGGAGCCATGCAGTTCTTAAGTGAATCTGGCTTCTCCTATTGCTTTTGCCCCATTTTGGCCAGCAGAGGCCAGGGGGGTCGGCTGGTCCTTTGATATTTCCAAGCCAACCCTGCGGGCCAGATCTAAGCATCCTGTGGGGCGGACACCTTGGTTTAGAATAATGATTATTGGATTCAGTATCAATAGACATAAGACTAAAGGAATAGAGAATTGGAGGGTGCAAAGCCAACAGCTCACGGTTCTTCACTGATTTTTGGGGTGGAACAGTTGGTTTTGAATTAATCACACACACATGGATGTGCACACATACACAAAACCCATAGTTGTTACTTTCAGTTGCGCTTGCTAAGGAGCAGCAGTTGGACATGCTGTAGCCTTTGACTCCTTATCCTGCTTGAACGCTTTTTAAAAGCATCAAATTGGGTTTCCCTATGAGAAATAAGACAAATGGTAGGCCTTTTGGTCTGTTTTTAAGTTTGTATCCCTTTTGTGTAACATTTATAAACATTTTCAGTGTGGTTTGGCAAAGAAAATAAATCAAACAGGATTGTTGTGAGAGCAATTCATTTGAAGCAATTCTGAATCCAATGCCTGAGAGACATGGATTAGTTTCTGGAAATACTTTTCCTAACAGGATATTTAAAGAAAAAAAACTTAAATATTAATGTAATTCGAACTATTGTTACCTATTGCTGCTATCTCAGTAATAGCATGTATATTTTCCATTTCATTGAGTATATTTTTATATTTTCACTAGGTTGTTTGCTTTTTGTTGTTGAAAGATTTCTTCAGGAAATTTTACTTCCTCAATCAGATTGGGAATTTAAGGAAATGTCTTTCGTTTGAGCTTATTTAAATTCATCTTTAATACCCAAGTGACTTTTAATAACTATGCAGTGATGAAATTTGGTACCATATTAACTCAAGGACATATGGCATCCCTGGCAGTGGTGGGTTCTGGATGCCGTCGCAACCGGTACACCGTGACGGGGCCAGGCGATCACTTTGGGCATGCGCATTGCGCACTCATGTGCACGCCACAGTCCTGTGATGCCACAGCTGCTCGGCGGAGGTTGCGCAGACGCCATGCGCAATTGGCCCATTTCCCTCAAAAAAGCGGTAAGGAAGGCGGGTGGGCCCAACAAGCCACCGTTCCAGTACAGTGGCCGTTGCTCCCAGCTGCCACCGGTACGCCAGCGTAGTGCCTGGAACCCACTACTGATCCACCACTGAAGGAGAGGCAGCATTGAGGCTTCTTAAGCTTTACCACCTTAAATCAGTGTCTGCACAGCCTTAGCTTAATATTGCCCTTAATTGGGACATACAGTTGCGCTGCAGTTACGATTTTTACATTTGGTTTGGGGCTTTGTTGTAGAATCCTGAACAACAACAATCCTAAAGAAAATGCAACAGGATGGGAAGTTGGTCAGAATCTGGTCAGGTAGCCCTCAACTTACAACCACAATTGAGCCCATAATTTATGTTGCTAAGTGAGAAATTTGTTAAGTGAGTTTTGCTGCATTTTACGATTTTTCTTGCCCCATTTGTTAAGCGAATAACTGCAGTTGTTAAATTAGTAACAGGGTTGTTAAGTGAATCTGGCTTCCGCATTGACTTTGCTTGTCAGAAGATCTCAAAACGGGATCCCAGGACCCAGTTGTCAGGCATCCAAATGTAAATCACATGACCATGGGGATGCTACAACGGTCATAAGTGTGAAAAATGGTCATAAGTCCCTTTTTTCAGTGCCTTTATAACTTCAAACGGTTACTAAATGAACTGTTGTAAGTCGAGGACTACCTGTAATTATCTTCATGATTGTGTGTTGTGCTTGTGCAAGGTTGTCAAACTCAAGCTGGATCCAGCCCCACGGGGTGCTTAGATCTGGCCCGTGGCGCCAACCTGGAAACAGAGAAGGAGTGGCTTGTGTAGCCCTCCCAAGCTCCATTTTCATTGGTTGCAGGAAGACATTGAAGCCAAAAACATTGGAGTTCAGGAGCCTATTTTTGTTGATAGAGTGCTCAAGCCACCACAGGCACCTGGCCATGCACCCCTTGGCCACGCACAAGGTCAAACAACCCTAATGTGACCCTCAATGAAATCTGGTTTGACACCCCTGTAGTGGGATCGGATAAAATTTTAATCTTTGTAATTATTTTGCAATCAAAGTTGATTGTTTCTGGCTTAAGGTAATCTTTTGTTTTACATATTTGCTCCTCAATTAAACAAGACGTTACTTGGAAACTTAAAAATAAGAAGAAAAGTACTTTACACATGCAATACAAAGGGATTTCTATTAGGGATTTTCATATGAACTAATTAATTAGTTCAAGGTAAATTAGCCCAAGGTTAATTTAGCCAAGTTTACTCAGTGATGGTACACAGCGTTGTTATTTCCAAAGTGCTGGCTCTGAGAAAACCTCTCTGTATGTTATTTCTTTATTAAGTTCTTTAGAAATGAAACTCCTGACCCATAGCTGGCAGGCAGTTTTACAATCAGGCGAAATTGCTTCCTGTTATGAACAGAAAATACTTTTTCTCAGTGACTCTGGAATGTTGGATTAGCCGTTCTGAAGCCAGCCTATTGCTGCATGTAGGCACCAGACTTATTGTAAGGACACAAAGATTAATTCTCTTGATGCCTTAATAAAAGATAGCTGCTTTTGTTTCTCTAATGATTAAAGTTTTTCAAACATTATGATGTGTGGATTTGGCAACTTTTAAGGTGCTTGGACTTCAACTCTCAGAATTCCCCAGCTGGCTGGGGATTTCTGGGAGTTGAAGTCCACACACCTTGTATAAAGTTTTTTTTATTTTTTCATTTTCATAACATATGTATACTATTACATAGCCAACATCCTATTGTATTATTAAATGTTTACATCAATTCATCTTACCATCAACTCCCAAAAACAATTATTGGCTCTTCTGCTCTCCATATACCATATTTGTACCTTATCTATCACTTTCTTCTCCCTCTCTCCTCCCCCTCCCTACCTTAAAATTGCCGCAGTTCAGAAATACTGCTCTAAGGATAAACACTGGTTTGAAATGCATCCATTAAAAGTGTTGTAGGTATCACTGATATTTTTTCCCCACTTTTTGCTCTCTGGTTTATTGAATTGATATGCTCTTCCTGGTCAGTAATAGAAAGGAATCTTACACTTTAGGGATCTCTGAAAATGTTCATTTATTTAATGTATGTGCTACCAAAACAGTAAAACTCAGATGATTAATTTAAAAAAAACATTGAAATTCAACTCTGCATCTTTTCATTAAGAATCTGAGAATATAGAAATTGGACAGGAAAGCATCTTGTTTTAAGTTTTGCAATCAGATTTTTTTTTAAAGGTTAAACATTTTATTTCTTCAAAACTGGTCTAATGCTTTCATTGACTTTGTGAACAAGATGTATGTGCTCGATGTCAGTTGTTAATTATGTGTTTGATACAAGTTTCTTTGTTTTGGGTGTCAGGTGTTTGTTGAATTATTTTTTTCCCCTTTTGCTTTGTATTTTATCTTCGGAGCTAAGGAGTAATAAATAATAAACTTATTTAAAAAGAGTGGTTCATCAATGGGACCAATTTCTGAAGGAGGTGGTAGGTTCCCTTTTTGGGTGTGTTCTCCAAGCAGAAGCTGGGCAGCCAAATTTTGCTCTTGTAACAGTAACAGTGTTGGAAGGGACCTTGGAGGTCATCTACTCCTGCTCACGCAGGAGACCTGTACTAGGAATTCGAACGGCCGAATTGCCAACCTTTCTGTAGTTTCATTTTGGGGACCAGTACTCAGCAAGCAGATGACCTGATGGTTTAACCGCCTTCTTCCAACTCAGTGATTCTATATATGTCCAGCTTCTATCTGCCCTTTCATAAATTCTAATGTTAACAAAAGCTTTCAGAACGTAATGCAAGAGGAATTTGGCATAGAGCTGTAAATGCAAATCTCATCACTGACTGTTCACCTGTATAAAATTATTCACCCAGGCACCGATGTTTAAATCTCTTTTCCTTTTAATTACTGTATTTTTCAGAGTGTAAGACACACCGGAGTATAAGACGCACCAAGGTTTTGAAGAGGCAAATTAAAAAAAAAAGTTTTTGCACTCTTCGAACCTCCCAAAAACTGCCTGATTTTTTGTGAAAACGGGCCTGTTTTTTTTGTCAAAAAAGGGCATAAATAGCGCTTAGGAGGCTTGTAGAGTGTTCGGGGGGGGTGAGCAAAAAATGGCCCATTTTTTGCAAAAATGGGCCCATTTTTCACCAAAAAAGGGAATTAGGAAGCTTATAGAGTGCTCCTGGGGGCTGGGGGGGGGACAAAATTGAGCAAAAAAACTGCCCATTTGTGCTCATTTCTGCCTTCCCCAGCCCCCAGGAGCTCTCTGAAAGCTTCCTACAAGCTATGTATGGCCATTTTGGTGAAGGGGGCAGAGTTTCAGGAAGCAAAAATGTTGTATTCAGTGTATAAGACGCACCCATATTTTCAGCCTCTTTTTTGAGGGAAAAAGTGTATCTTATACTCCGAAAAATACGGTAAACTGAGGCAGTTGACGGTTATGCCATAGATGTATAATATTTCGATTTTAGCATTAGATAATGCAGAATGACTCACTGATACATCTTGCTCACAAAATCAATGAAAGCAGTAATGCAAGTTCTGAAGGAAGACTTTCTGAGCCACCTTGCACTAACTGTACAGTTTGTAAGTAGAGAGCCATGTTAATTTATGCTAACCACTAATCAGGAGGCATCTGGCAGAGCCTTTTGCAACTCAGACATTTATTAAAAGGCGTAAACTTTCATTGAGCACAACTCACTTCACCAGTTGTAATAACTAGTGATTGGGACAACATGTAGACTTAAAAATTGATTTTTGATTCCCAAATACCGGTTCAGACATGAAAGTTTTGCAGGATAAGGAGGCTTTGGTCTGAATCCATTAGTGCATTCAGAAACAATTTTCAGAACTCAGTATATTCTAAATAAAGATATTGCTCAATAGACCTGAAATATGCCGGCTCATATTGTTAAACTACAGATCCTGTTATGGCTGTACGCTTAATGGCAGGATTTAAAAGTATAAATTTCTTACCAGTTCAGTGGAGAAATGTGTTGACTTTGGTTAAAACCCAGCAAGTACTTTCTTAAATGTAGATATTTCCTAACAGCATTGTCCACAAATAAGGTTGGCAGTTCTCCTTTTCTTAACTTAATATTTATGCATTTTTTTTCCTAATGGTTTTTTTGAAAGCTAAAAAGCTCATAAATCCAGGTTATACTGCTTTAAAAGATATTTACTTCTGTGCCATCTGCTTCTAGTCTACCTTGGCTAATGTTGAAGAGCTAAGCAGGGTTAGATGTGGTTAGAACCTGAAGTACTAGGAAAGCCAAGGAAACTAGGAAATAAAGAAATAAAATTCTGGAAGAAAGCAAACTATTTCTTTATTGTTACTATGGAAAATACACGGAGGTGTCCATGAAACCACCTGATCTCAAGCTTGATGGACTTTTCTGCAAGTAGATAAATCTTTGTGTGGGTGGACTAAATGTATATTTTTTTTTTCTGCAAGTGAACAGAGAATTAAAATGCCCCAGAAGCATTTTTTTTCCTTTTGCGAATTTTCACAAGACAGCTGAGTGCACAAATGCATTGTTTCTCTAGTCAGTTGTAGCTTTTATCTGTTACCAGAAGTTTCTCTGTTTGGCACGTTACAAGATAGGCGTGTATCAAACTCTGGTCAATGATTCAATTGTAGGTGTGGATTTTATTCACGCACACATTTTATCTGTTGCACAAAATCTTAAAAGCTGCAGTTTGAAACGTTCTACTTTATCTAAATTTGTAAGCTCCTCACTCCTACCTTTCAATCAATTGCTATCATTAAATTATATATGCTTCTCCTATTATAGATCCTCAATACTCAATATGTCTATCATTTATTGCTGTTAATCCATGGGAAGCATGAAAAAACACTGAATCCTATTTACTCCCTGACTTATAGGTAGTCTCGACTTACAACAGTTCCTTTAGTGACCAATGGCATTGAACAAAGTGACTTATGGCCGTTTTTCATATGACCATTTCAGCATCCCCATGGTAACATGATCAAAATTTAGATGCTTGACAACTGACTTGTATTTATGACAGTTGGAGTATCCCAGGATCATGTGATCCCCTTTGCAACCATCTGACAAGCAGTCATTGAGGAAGCTAGATTCACTTAATAACCATGTTACTAACTTAATAATTGCAGCGATTCACTTAACAACTGTGACAAGAAAGGCCGTAAAATGAGGTAAAACTCAATTGATAAATGTCTCACTTAGCAAAATTGGGCTCAATTGTGATCATTAATCAAGGAATACCTACATAGCATTAGATAAAGGTTCTCCTCGCACATTTGTGCTAGCCGTTCCTGACTCTTGGGGGTGGTACTCATCTCCGTTTCAAAACTGAAAAGCCAGCACTGTCCAAAGACGTCTTCATGGTCATGTGGCCGAAGGCGCACGGAACGCTGTTACCTTCCCACCAAAGATGGTCTCTATTTTTCTACTTGCATTTTTACATGCTTTCGAACTGCCAAGTTGGCAGAAGCTGGGACAAGTAACGGGAGCTCACTCCGTTCGTGATGCTAGGGATTCGAACCACCGAAATGCTGACCTTTCTGATCGACAAGCTCACCATCTTAGCCATTGAGCCACCACGTCCCTATATAGCATTAATTGAGACTTATTGTTTGTGACTACTTTAAAGTGTACCAATCAGCTTCTACTCCGCCCTTTGTCTTCACTTAGTGATGTTCTCACTTAGGAGGAATCTCTACCTAACTCATCGTTTCTGATAGAGAATGCAGATGATTAGTTGGCTTAGTTGGTTTGCTAGATAGCATTCAGAACATGGCACTATTGTCCTTGTACATTTATTTTAAGCTTGGCTTGTTTGGATATGTAGAAGATGACAAAGGGAAACAATGTAAATTTGGCTAGCATTTATCATAACTTCTTAAAATAATACAGATGACTTGGTGCATGAGCTCTGGTGACATTTAGTCTTGCTGGCATTCTTTTTTCCCCTCCTTTTAAATAGTTAGTTGGTATCACAAATAACATTGAAGTTAAATTACATGTTCTTTGAACTAGGAAACAATATACTTTTATCCAGATTGAATATCTTCATCTATGAATGCATTTAATCCCTAGAGGTTGATGGTATGTATGTCAGAGAAGACAATTTACAGTCAAGAATGCCCTACAGCGTCATAAATGGATATAGATATGGACAGGTTTTACCTATAACCTTACTGTGAAGCAGCCAAAGGAGTTGTGGTATGGAAAGCACAATGAAATAGCAACAGATTTTAATATGTCTTATAAGTGTAGATAGAATTCATGAATGAATTAACTTACTAAGATAGCAGAGGTCAGGTAATCGAATGACCTTCTTATTTTAATAATACGGATAACTGAATTACAATAACTTTTTCTTAAACATATTTGATGAGTGAACAGCAGTTCTCTCCTATGGAGTATGATCACTTAGATTATGACAAAGAGTTTATTAGCACAACTTTTAACTTTCTGACCTGCTCTAGGAGGGCCTTTTGTTGTGGCAGAAAAATGCTTCAACATACAGGATATACAGTGGTACCTTGGCACTTGTCATTAATTGATTCGAGGAGACACTAAAAATGTCTTACCACGTGACCCATTTTTTCAGCTGGGAAGGACTTTCTGCCTGTCCCTTTTTTATGACAGTGATCTTTCCAACATGGCCAACTTCCTGTCTACCCTCTGTGGTCATCCCCTCTTCCTTTTGCAGTGAGCTTCCTGGCATGGCTGGCTTCCTGTCTGTTTTCCATAACCATCCCATTCTTCCCACCACAGGTCACCGAGTACCAAACAAACAACAAGTACCAGGGCAATATTTTTGCAACAAAATGTGTCAAGTATCAAATTCTATGAGTTTTGAAGCAGTTGAGTACCACTGTACAAAAATCATGCACAATTTATTATATAAATTACACTAAATGTTAATATTGGTTGCCATTTTATTTATTTATTAAACAAATTTATCAACCAAATTAATTTTGTTTGCCATTTAATTCTAAGCATTTCCATACTTCTTTGACACATGGTCTTTGAATTTTCCAAGAACAATATCATTTTCTTTGAGGAGAAAAAAATTATAAGACATACTGTGATTGGCTTATGAGGCTTGATTCTTTTTGGTTCATCTTGTATATTGTAACAGAATGGTTATTCAAAATAGTTTTCTCTGGATCTTGCAAATCTCGTATTTTGCTGCAGTGTATATTTACACACCTGCTTTTACTGAATTGTAAGTAGCAAAGAAGTACTGTTAATACACTGATCATTTCATGCCAGGGCATACATTTTAGGGGCCTAAGCTACAGTGTGTGTCTAGAAATAGTATATTGAACCATCCCCCAAAAAGATTGTTGTCAGAAAAAAAATTAATTTGCTTTAATTTAAATTTAATGTCATTAAATCAAGTTAAATAAATAGCTTTAATGTGACTTCTCATGCATTTCATAGATTCATAAACAATGAAAGACAAAGTTTTAGGGAATTTTCATGAGCCAAAGGCTGCACCCTTCCCTACACATTTTCGTCAACGCCCTTAGTCCTCTGAGTAACAACTACTTCAAACTGAACTTGACTCCTGGTGATTACATCAACTTGGTTGGTGGAGATTTTTGAGCTATTGCCTTTTTAACATTTTACTCCCTTGTTTGTAGTCCTGGGATTCCTAAGTGGTTACCGTGTCCTAATCTTGCCTGACCCTGCTTAGCTTTTTTGAGTTCAGTCAAGGTTGACTACATGCTGCCACCTGATGAGGCCCTCTAACTAATAACTGGGATCAGAGCCTGCTTCCTTGGCAATTGTGCAAATAAAGAGAAGTTGATATTAAAAATAAATTCACCTTGTCGTAGAGAAGGGTCTCAGGCTAGTGACAACTAAAGCAGAGACTTCTTGTTGGCAGTAGCTTCTGGTAGAAACTTTCTGCTATAATCAAAAGGGAGCTAACTCTTCCCCATGATGGTTTATACAGCAAGGGTGAAATTCTACCGGTTCGGCCAGTTTCGCCCGAACCAGTAGTAAAAATGCTTTACTACCCGAACCGGTAGTAAAAAAAATTCCTATTGGTTTGGCCGAACCGGTATTTCCAACAATCAGCTGTGTCTCGCGATTTATATTAGCTAGAAAGTAGGATTTCCTGCTTTCTAAGTAATATAAATTGTGTGGCATAGCAGATTTCCCCCCACCTCGCTGTTTGCTTACCTTTGCAGTCCATTTTTGACACTGCGTGTGTGCGCGCTCACATTGCTACATACCAGTAGCAAAGGTATGTTGATTTCACCCCCAATATACAGTATATTTAAAATACAGTATGTATTTTAAATTATTAGATAGTACACGTCTTTGCTAAACAATAAATATATGTGAACAAAATTGCACTATTTTCATGTTCTTTCTTTAAATACCCCAGGATAGTAACAGTTTCTAAAACAAATCACACGCAACTCCCAAGAATATTAAAGAAAGGCAATTATGGTTTTTCCCCGTATAGAGACTAGGAATTCTATTGGCATGTTTCCCATATGTTTAAATAGCGTAATATTTGCAAAAGATATGGTAACTAATAGTACTTTGGGCTGAGCATAGGAATGATTTAAAAAGAACTTGAGGCTCCTTGAATATAAGACAGTAGTTTTTGATTTGCGGAAATTGTAATCCTTGTCCTCGTTGTATATTGCTTTCAAAGCGTTCTCAGATCTTCGATTTTTGCATAGTTAGATATATGAGACATTCTTAGGAGGGGGAAGTGTTAATATCTATATCAAATCTGGTATGGAGCCAGGATTTTCACAGTGACCTTTTAGTAGAAGTGCTTCATTATAAAGAAATAACACTTCACTAGGGCTGTTATTTGTCTGGAATAACTGCAGGAGAAGAAACAAATTGTCATTAAAAGAAGCAGTCTCTTTTTATTATCGGCTTTTTGTAGCACAAAACTTAGGAAAATGTAGAGATCGGAGAAAGCCAGTGGATTTTTATTTTTTTTCGTTAAACGTTATCATTCTGATTTAAACAGATGTGTTTTTTTTTGCATATAAGTTTGTATTTGCTACTTTGGATTCTTTTGTAAGCCACCTGAAGTCCATGGAGTGAAGCAGAGTAAAATAACTTAACAATAAATACATTCTACTTGAATGCCTTTTCTATTCTAAAGTTTGTTTTGCATGTGGAATAAGATTATGTTCATAAACCAGTAGTCATGTTATTTCTACTAATTGAACTTCCCTGGGTGTAAATTTTATTCCAGGCTAACCATGGAAACTTGGCTATTTCTAATGTCTTCCTTGGCCTAAAAGCACCCTATAAATATGCCAGGGGTTTCAAAAAGCCTGTGGTTGTTTTTTGGAATTAAATACCATATTTCCCTGAAAATAAGACAGGGTCAAAATAAGGCCAAGTGCTTACTTCGGGGGGGGGGGTGTCAAAAAGAAAATAAGACAGGGTCTTATTTTCTTTTTGACCCCCGAAATAAGCACTTGGCCTTATTTTTGGGGTGGTCTTATTATTTTTGAGTTTCAGGAGGCGGTGAGCATGGTTACCTTATGGGTGCTGCTCATTGCAGTATATTTGGCGAGGGCTTATTTTTAGGGGAGTGCTTTTTTTAGCATATGCGCTCAAAAGCATAATTAGGCTTATTTTCTGGGGAGGTCTTATTTTCAGGAAAACAGGGTATGTTTGTAATCTCAGTAGACAGCTCAAATGCCTTTTAAAAAAAGCACTATCCTTCAGGAAAATTGCTTATTTCTGCCATGTATGGTTTGCTTTTTATTGTGCTAATTGGAAATTTACAAGCCACAGTTTAATTTCCAGAAGTGCTTAGATCCATAGCAAAAAGTCAGATGTATATTTTGAAATTTGTTTTACATAATCTGATAAACCTTGTCACTGTGATTAATGTCATGAGTTGTATCCTAGTGTGACAGTTGCACTTTCCAATTAAACATAATTAAGCAAATCTTAGCTTAGTATACTAATTAACTTTGTTATTTGTTTCACTTTCCCCTCCTATGAGCAACGAATTCGTCACTGGATATTTGGAAGGATATATCTAGAGATGAAAATTATATTAGTTTCTGGAAAAGCACTAGGAAATTATTTGCATATATGTGTTTGAGGATGCATGAGTATTCATCAGGACAAACACACAATATGTAAATTGGTAGTGATACTAGAGGTTCTGTTCAGAACTGAGAAACTGCCATTGATAGAAACGGATTTTGTTTATGGAAATACCTAACATTAGAACAAGAGTGTCAAACTCGTGGCCCGCAGCCTGGATGCGCCACACCCTGGCCATGCCCACCCCTGCTTTAGCGAAGGGGGGGAAGCCACAATATATCACGTGATGATAAGTGACAACATGACTTTTACAACGGTGTATTAGAACATAACTGATCGTTTTTACAAGAGTTTTTCTAGTGGCTTAATTAGTAAAATAGTCATTCCTGCAACTAGGTCTTTATATTTAGTTTTCAGACATAGCTAACAAAATGGTAGATGCCCTATCCTGTATTATGATCTCCAAGGATTGCCTGTCAATTAGTTGAATTTGTGCAATTGCTCAACAACTCTGCACCAACAGGGTCAGTCAAAAGGCCACAGTGTACTGCCAGTGCTGAGGTTCAGCTTACTAATAGCAGTACTGAAACCATGGAATTCAAAGTATAAGGTCTCCAATAACCTCCTGAACAGTTCATGTACCTAAATCACCTTTCCTTACAATGGCTACCTAATAGAGTGATTAGTGACTTCAAGAAAGATATATGGGAGGAGGTTATCACCAAATAGAGGTTGCAATTCATCATGGGTTTACCTTGTAGCTTTGAATTTTGAATTACTAACTAATTAGTTTTGAATTACTAACTTTTTAAGACTTTTTTACTCTACTTTTTTTACTGAGGGAATGTGACCACATTCGTAAGCAGCTAAGGAGTCATAGCCAATTTTATAAACTTTTTAATGCCACAGTTAAGCAAATTACTCAGTTGTTAAATAATCACAGGGTCATTAAGCAAATCCAGTTTTCCCCATTGATTTGCTTTGGGGAACTGGTTAGCCCCCAGAGACACGGCAGTCTATATATATATAAATGGCTGTGTGTGTATGTTCCAGCATAACTCTGGAACGCCTCAAGCAATTTCAACCAAACTTGGTACACAGATGATTTACTCTCTGGAGAAAAACACTGAGGGGATAAGTTACCCCTAACACTCCTCGGGATGTGTATTCTGTTAAGGTACAGTCTGTTGTGCCTTAAAATGGCTTCTGCTGTACAGTGCGGTGGAGTTGCCATGGTAATGGCTTCACAATATTCCACAAGGGGGGCTCCCTCTGGTAAGGGGGAAAATCCAACATTAGAAATTAGGTTTGGTGCGGACATTTCCCCCCTATAAACAAATACCTGGGCAACGCCGGGTTATGAGCTAGTTGTAAATACATGCCGGTTACCAAATTTTGATCTTATGACTGTAAGCATGCGGCTAAAATCATATATTCAAGGACCAGTCATAAATCATTGTTTCCAGTGCCGTTGTAATTTCAAATGCTCATTACATGAATGGTTGTAAGTCGAGAACTATCTGTAGATGAAAAAGAAAATCTGGCTTCCATGTAATAGCTGTGATTTTTTTTTCATATATTTTTTTTCTTTTTTAAAAAATTATCTTCTTGACAATGTGAGGAAAACTACATGAATAAGCACCTAATCCAACCTTTATATTTCATATGTAGATTTTATGTCTAGACAGTTTATAAGGTTATTTTGAAAGTATTTAATTAAGACAGATATATAGTACCTCATTAGAGCTCCATGTTTTAGCATGCTGCAGTAATACATATATTTCCCTCAGTAATGTAAAATGTTCCTATTATCCTTTGAATAATTGTTCATTTGCTAAAATAAGATTTTCATCGGTACATTAATTTTCACAGGTGTTCTTGTCGTACCTTTCTGTGTAACGTTTGCAATATCCAGTACATCACTCATTTAATAGCTCTTCTTCCTTGCCTGTTTTAATTCCAATAATAATCTGTCACTCAATAAATAGCTGCATTGGATTCCACCTTCCTTGTTTGATTCCAATTTACATTGTTCAATTATTAAATACGGTTCGCTAATCAGTAGCGATAAGAGAATAGATGGTTCTGAACAGAGTTGTTTATTGGTAATATGCAAAGCTTCAAATATAATATTTAATGGGGATACAAAACTATAACATTATCTTGTGGGTGATGATGTATAGGTAAAGGAAATAGAGTTTGCCCTATCTTATTTAAAATAGACACAAAACTCTGTAATCTATCAGCACATATCACCAATGTGATAATGGACCCAAAGTGATGCTGTTATTTTCCCCTCGATGTATGGAGCATCTTAAGAGTCTGGGTAATAGGCTTAACTCTAGCAAGATGAAGTGGCTGTGAGCTTTATGATTCCCTGGATCTTGGAATTTTGACTCCCAAGTGGCAGACAAAAATGGTATGCAAATTTAAGGGTTCTCTTGAACCCATGGCTCCTTCTTGGGATCAGGTGTCCAGGAAGACCTTTGCATAAATCTAATCATTTCTGCTTCCTGGAAGGATAGGAATGCCTTGGTTCCGTTCAGTGAAACCAAGTGTCATCTAGCAGGTACCAGAAGAAATGTGTTCTCAGTGATAGCTGCTCCCTTATGGGACAGTCACAGTACCCCTCCAAAAGATTGGATAGGCCTGAGCTTGTTAGCCTTCTGTAAGCCTTGACTTTCCTCTCAGACTAGGGGCAGAAATATTAGTTGCGTCCATAATATAAAGTTGTTTAGTTTCTCTCTCCCATTATAAGGGCCCCAATGGCAGTGTATTTTTTATGTGTGTTTATTATCTTTGGCGTATAGATATTTAAACTCTTATATCTACTTTGTGTTATAATCCATTATTATTACAATCCAATATTATATTATTGGATTGTTAAAATTCATAATTTATAGGAAATGTTGGTCAACAAGAGCCATTTTGTTGGAATGGGAAAACCATGAATGAATGAATGAATTGAATGAATGAATGAATGAATGAATGAATTGCCTTATGATCCAGGTTATCCGTCTGAATATCTAGGGAGGAGCTGCTAAAGATTGTGAGTCTAACTGGCTATGACTAAGAAAGCAGACCTTCTCGATCGTAACCTCTGTATCTGGGATGTCAAACTCGCAGCCCAAGGGCCAGATGTGTCATGCACTGGTCACATCCACGCCCGGTTTAGCAAAGGGGGGAAGAAGTTGCGATACATCATATGACAACACAGTGATGACATCCCTGCTCTATATTGTGGAGCACAAGGTATCAGTGGTGCTATTTGATCCAACCTTCTGTAGGAGATGGGCAGGCTGAGGGTAGAGCTAAATGTATCATTAGTCAGGAGTCACTGCTCTGCCACAAGATATCCAAATCCACTCCCCCCCTGAATTTCCCTGACCCCTAACTAGCACCAATTTGGCTTAACTATGTAGTCCAGATTCTTGTCCATAGGTAGTATGTAATAAACTTTTAACGCGGAGAAATTTCCTCACAGTTTTAACTGAGGAGAAATTTCCTGACAGTTAGAACAATTAATCAGTGGAACAGCTTGCCTCCAGAAGTTGTGAATGCCCCAACACTGAAAGTCTTTAAGAAGATGTTGGATAGCTATTTGTCTGAAATGGTATAGGGTTTCCTGCCTAGGCAGGGGGTTGGACTAGAAGACCTCCAAGGTCCCTTCCAACTCTACTATTGTATTGTAACGCAACTGCTGTCCTGATTGTTTGTGCCTCACATCTTCCTGTCAATCAGGAAAATTGTGAAACCATTTTGTTTTAGTGGGCCATCAAACCCAACAACCCATCGGCAGTTAGTAGGCAATCTTTTTTGGGGAAAGTAATTGTGATTTGTTTCTGGGAGGTTCTGTGCCCTGCCCAGAGCCAGTTTGCGCAATGGAGGAATATAGAACTATTGTAATATAAAAATTACAATAGAGGGTGGGTGGGACATGGTGGCTCAGTGGCTAAGATGTCGATCAGAAAGGTCGGCAGTTCGGCGGTTCAAATCCCTAGTGCTGTGTAACGGAGTGAGCTCCCATTACTTGTCCTAGCTTTTGCCAGCCTAGCAGTTCAAAAGCATGCAAAAATGCAAATAGAAAAATAGAGACTACAATGGTGGGAAGGTTACAGTATTCCTTGCACCTTTGGTGTTTAGTCATGTCGGCCACATGACCATGGAGACGTCTTCGGACAGTGCTAGCTCTTCAGCTTTGAAATGAAGATGAGCACCGCCCCCTTGTGTTGGGAACAACTAGAACATATGTGCGAGGGGAACCTTTATTTTAACCTTTAATATAAAAATAAACATTACCAGACCCTGTAGTTTCAGATATTTCTTAGTGTGTTGATACTCTGAGCTAGACCCGGTAATACTGTGAGAAGATTCCCTTGGTGGGTTTCCCGGGAGAGAGCTGTAAATTTGGCAGTAGGATTAAATGGATAGGTGTCAGTAGGACTTTCACTATTGATTGTCAACAATTTCAGCAGAACTGAATTGTAGGTTGTGGAACAATTTTACAAGACATGCATATTCTCTCTTCATGCAGCCTTTGAGACCAAAAAGATCACTTCTCCGTGATATATTTGTAAAAATCTCTGAATTTCCTTTTAAACATTAAAAATAAATTAATATTTTGATTGATAGGCTGTTGTACTAATGAACAACTAGCAATATTAATACTAATATTAATACTATTAAGCGCTGCTTAGTTTCACCTAACCCTTTTACTACATTTTTCGTAGCTTTTGTTTTAAAGGATACCGATTAATCTTAAATTGTTAAATTTATTTGCCAATTGTTCCTACAGGTAGTCCTCAACTTATGACCACAAATTGAGCCCAGAATTTTCTGTTGCTAAGTGAGACATTTGTTAAGTGAGCTTTCCCCCATTTTATGAACTTTCTTGCCACAGTTATTAAGTGAATTGCTGTGGTTGTTAAGTCAGTAACACGGTTGTGAAGTGAATCTGCCTTTCCCATTGAACAAGGTCGCAAAAGGGGATCACATGACCACGGGACACTGCAACCGTCATAAACATGAGTCAGTTGCCAAGCATCTGGATATTGATCATGTGGCCTGCAAAGATTGTGTGAAAAATGGCCATAAGTCACTTTTTTCAGTGCCATTCTAACATTGAACCGTCACTAAATGAACTGTTGTAAGTCGAGGACTGCCTGTATTTAAGCAGCACAAGAACAAAAAAAAAATTAGATTGCATTCTTTTTAAAGTAGTGTACCTTCTTTTAGGAATTGTGACACAGGAGAGAGTTCAGTTCAGGGAAAGCCTGCCAAGGACTAGAAGATGGAGATCAATTCTTTTAAGGAAGCCACCATTTTAAGCTCCTGAAGAAGACCTTGTTGGTCAAAATGCATTTGACAGATTTGGACATTTGGGCTTTCAATTTTAATTTCTAATAGCACCATCTACTGTTGAGTGTGATGCCTGTTTGGTAGCGAGTCTTCTTGATAAAACATTTATCAGGCTGTTTTAAATGTGCTGGAGTTGCATTAATCTTATTCATCTATAGTTAACATACAAGTGATTCCCTCTTTCCCTAATGAGTGCTTGTGTTATTCAGGCTAGCTGCCATATTAGCGATTTTATTTATTCTTGATTTTATCTAAATGTATCTTTTGAAGATGAAAAAAACAAATCAGAAAAAAATAAAACCTAAACAGTTATTTTGTGCATGCAGTGCTAGTACTGTACAATTGCATTCAGAATACTCGGAACTAAGAAGGGAGACTTTTAGACTTTTGTTTTGATTTGTCTCTGTTATGGTGAAAAGTAGAAATGAATGTTACTCCCACTATCCAATGTTTCTTATTTATTGTGCTTTGTTGATTCAAGGCACGCCTCCTGTCCAGGGGTGAAATGCTACTGGTTCAGACTGGTTCGCCTGAACCAGTAGTAAAAAATGCTACCAGTTCGGGCAAACTGGCATTTCTGACTTTCAGCTGGGTGACGGATCAGCTGGGCAACGATCAGCTGTGACACGCTGATTATATTATATTCATATTAGCTAGAATCGTCAGATTTCCAGCTTTCTAGCTAATCTAAATCGCGTGGCACAGCGTATTTCCCCCCACTCGCTGTTCTACTTACCTTTGCAGACTTGGAAGGCTTCAAAATGTTCCATTTGTAGCGCTGCGTGGGCACGCCTCAGCAACACATGCGCGCAAAGCACGCGCTTGGTAGTAAACACCCCAAACTGGTAGCAGACTTCAGAGGATTTCACTGCTGCTCCTGTCCAACTCAAAATATTTTTGTAGAAACTGGTCATCTGCTAAAGTTCATTTAGATCACATATCATGCTTATTTACATGAATAATTATGCAAAAAAAACCCTACCCTATTTTGTTTTCATTTTTCCAGCACTGAGAAGATTGGCCTAATTTTTTTTCATTTTATGGATACGTACCAGCATGCAGACTTAGCAAAAGTATGTCTGCTCTTTATTCACACCTACCTTTGTAGATCAACTACTTTCTATATTTAACTCAACCCTTTTTCTTCCCACTTTTCTTTTCACTTCTTCTTTTTTAGCGTTTGAGCCACCTCCAGATTCTATTTGTCAATAATACTTCTAGTTTCTTCATAGAACTTCAGCACTCTATTTCCTGTTTGCTAGTATTATATCTTCCACGGGTCCTGACAATAATGTCTAGATATTCTTGGCTTTTATTATACCTGACCAACTTTGTTTAGTCTTGAAAGCTAAACAGGAGCAGGTTAAGATAGTGGTTAAATTGGAGATTACCAGGAAATTCCAAGATTGTGCAGTAATTGAAGAACTTTTTTTTTAAAAAAAAATACCAATACGGGTAATCCTTCTTAGGACCACAATAGGCCAAAAATTTATGTTGCTAATCGAAACATTTGTTAAGTGAATTTTGCCCCATTTTATGACCTTTCTTGCCACACTTGCTAAATGAATCACTTCAATTGTTAAGTTAGTAACACAGTTGCAAAGTGAATCTGGCATCCCCATTGACTTTGCTTGTCAGAACGTCTCAAAAGTTGACACCCCAATTGTCATAATAATGAGTCAGTTGCCAAACATCCGAATTGTGACGCTGCAACGGTCACAAATGTGAAAAACGGTCATAGATTACCTTTTTCAGTCCAATTGTAACTTGGAACAGTCACTATACAAACTGTCATAAGTCAAGGACCATCTGTAGAAAGCAATGGTATATCTCTTCTGTATTGTTGCTAAGATCACGTAAGTAGCTATGTCCATGAGTTTAATTCTGAGGAGGTTTTATATGTTTCATGGCTTCCCTACACTGTAACATTAACATTTTTTATTTTATGCATCTTTTCTTCCTTCAGATTCTTACTTTTTCAATCTAGTGCTTTTTTACTTCTTTTCTACAATCCTATCTGTTGCATCTTTAATTTGCCATCTTTTATTTTGCTACTTGTTATACTTGTGATTTCTGGTCCTCAGTCTTGTGTGAAGATCTTGGTTTGCTCTATCTAATAGAGTTCAGTGCTAATATAGAAAATAAAACAAACAAAGCAAGTAAAATCTATCCAATAAAATGAGAAATCTATTGCTATATTACTAAAATAGCTTTTTTGGAGTTAGGAGTTATAACCATAAAACATCAACATACAGAATTATGTACCCATCTGCCTTATTATTAATTGGCAATGTGCAGTATGCTATGTAAAAGAATGTAAAAAATTCAATGTAAAAAAAAAATCCTTCAAAGTAACACACTCTCTTCCCCCCCCCTCTCTCCCCCTCTCTCCCCCCCCCCATCTCAAAGAGATCTTGTTTGCAAACTGTGTGTACAAAGAATAGCAGGCTATAATGACAAAGAAAACCCAAAAGCTTTATTGAAGTAATCTCTTTGAATGAACATAAATGTGGTATCCCACTGAGGAACTACTTATATACTGCACAAGCCAGAAAAAGGGCTGAGAAAATATCTACACATCCTTTGCACCCTGAACATAAACTGTTTCAACTGAAGCTATAGGACACTGCATGTCAGAACAACTAGACACAAGGACAGCCCCTCCCCCATGCCATCACTCTGCTAAACAACTAACTCCCACAACACTGTCAAATATCTAGAAAGGCAGTATTACCATCATTATTCTCATCTTCCCTATTACCTATCTCCTTATCTTCTTATGACTATAACTTTATTGCTTGTATCTTACGATTTATATTGTTTACTTAGTATCCTAGTATGATTTATGTTGATTGCATATTTAGTATCCATGACTATTATTAAGTGTGGTATCTAATGTTTTATGATGAATGTATTTTTACAATGACTCTGATCATGATCTATCACTATTGTTGTATGTACCCTGAGAGCTTAGGCACCCGAGACAAATTCCTTGTGTGTATAATCACATTTGGCCAATAAAGAATTCTATTCTATTCAGCATCTTTTGATCTGTTTCCGTTAAAAAGAATTGAGAGAGGGAAGAGAAAAGCGATACTGAAGTGATGACGTTTAACTTATTTTTATGATGGAATATAGTAATATTCCATCATAAAATAATGCTAATATTGAATAAGAAATTATACTTAATACTGTAATTGTAGTTACCCCCGGATTGTCATTGTGATTGTCAGAATGATGTATTAACTCTCAGGTGGTTCTCCATTTTTCCTTGTTCCTCCGTTTTTCCTTGTTAATGTAACACTGATTATCTGTATTAACCCGTTTTCTGCATTTCATAATATATTAAGCTAATCATGATCTTCTAAGGGGCGAGATTTATTTAATTTGTCAAGATATCATTGCTCCAATAACATGTAAATTGAATCATTTACATGGTGATACATACGTGGTCATCTTTGTGACTTATATGGGATACCTGTGCATTGTTGCTAAGCCTCAATATCCTTAAACAAATATATTGTCAAAGCTGCAGGGTTTTATCTGACTTGGTGGAAGCATGTTGAATGGACCCAGCCTCTAGAAATAGAACGATTTCAGATAACTTGCGTGTCTGGCAATTATTGAAATACTGGCATTGTCTGTGAGATTGTGGAATACAATTCTTGCAACAAAATTGTATGGTAAAATAGCCAAGCCTCCACCCCAATGTAATTTAGCTTTTTTGCTTGAGTGTGGTTGCTAATTTCTGTCTTCTTCAGCCAAGTACTCAAAACTATTATGTTGTGCTCCTCCTTTTTCATTCTCTCTTGCATTTCAGCTTTTTTGCTTTATAAAGCAAGTTGTAGCTTTGACTTGAAACAAAGCAGTTTTGTCTTGAAGCAAACATTTCCAGATTGCTGGATGGATAATTTGGCAGAGTTTTCCATATTCTTTTTTTTTTTTAAGTCTGAAATGAGCAGATGAGCCAAGAAGGAAAAGGTGAACAAAACCAAAATGTAAGGAATGAAGAATTTGTCAGCTTATATTTTCTGTAGAGAAAGTCACCTTATTTCATTATATGAAATGGCTAATATATTGCTAGAAAGTGGATTTATTGATTTGCGTTTTATGTATGTATGTATGTATGTATGTATGTATGTATGTATGTATGTATGTATGTATGTATGTATGTATGTATGTATGTATTTGTGTTACAACCCCTGGTATGCCTAAATATGGGAGGGAGCTCACTACTCCCCCTTTCTGTCCTTCGGCTCATTACAGAAAACAATCCAGGCAGAAAACCATATTTTTATTTTATTTTTAATGTTGCCTTTTTATATTTGTGTTGTATTTGTGCTGATAAATAAATAAATCCCAATAAATAAAAAAATAAAGCCCAGGTTCAAATCCCAGTAAGGGTATGGCTAGCTGATGAGAGCTAAATAGCTTGAAATAGATCTATACTAGTCTCCCTTTATTTATTTATCAGCACAAATACAACACACACACACACACACACACACACATATCCATATCCATATCCATATCCACATGATATTAAAAGGGAAATGGATAGTTAGGAGTAACTGTTACAGCAGAAGCAAATATTGCATCAATACTTCTAAGACTGGTTGACTGAATGGTTGACTATTTTTTGATAAAACTATATCTGACAAATTAAGCAAGTTATGATCTGAAGGCACAAAAAGCAGTCCTATTTTTTAAATTAAATACATTTAGGCTGAGTACTTGAAAAGCCATTAAACTGTGTATTAACTCCGTTAAATAGAGTTAGGATGTCCGTATAATAAATGAGTTGTTTTAATAGAGTTTGTTCTTCTGTTTATTGTGGAATTCATAAAATCTGGTTGGGTCTGACGCAGATATAACATTTCCAATTAGTTAATTGAGACTGAAGGAACACAGAGCAACTGTTTATTTCCTCCCAATTTTTCCATTCTTGCAAGAAAACATTGTGTTCCCACTTTTCCATTGGTACAGGTTTAATGTATAATGCTCTCTATATTAATGATGATTAATTCCTTAATCATTCATTTAAATCAGGGGTGTCAAATTGAATTTCTTTGAGGGTTGGATCAGCATTGTAGTTTTCCGCGGGCTGGCCATGGGGTGGTGTGGGGAGATGGGACAGGACAGGGGCCTCCTACAGCACCCTGCCACCAAAACGGGGTGTGTGGGAGCCTTGTGTGCCCTCTTGTGCTCTGTTTTGGCTGGCAGAGTGCTGCAGGAGGCTGTCCAGGTCGAAAACGGGGTGTTAGGAGGGGGGTTTGGCTGCCAGAGGTACCATGGGCCGGTCCTTTCTACTTCCAGGCCAGCCCCGCGGGCCAGATTTAAGCACTTGTGGGCTGGATCTGGCCCGCAGGCCTTGAGTTTGACACCCTTGACTTAAATGACTGGCTCCTAGTCAGATTGAGAAGTTGAAACTGACTGCGACCAGTATACCGAATATGGTGCACCAGCCCAATTTTTGAAATAAATTATGAATAGGAAAAATGATTTACTCCAAATTGATATAAAAGAACAGAAGGCATTAGCTGTTCTCTTGGTGCAGACTTTTATACCATAAATTATAGTGATAGGCAACCTCTTTGCCGCATAAAAAGCTAATTATTGTGAACGGGGCTTGGTTAATGGATGAGTTCAGCCACTTATTTCAGTCTGCCCAATCTTGATCTATGAGGACCCAGTACATCAAAAGTTGTCATTTCTGCAAGGCAAGCCTGCCTAGTTTTGTTTATTAACTTTTGTTTTCACAGCCACATCAGTGCCTATGTGCGCGCAGGCAAGAATGTTCAGCGTTATTCAATCCTGAATAATAATCAGTAGACTATTTCAGGAATCTAGCCGCAAAACGCATTTAAAAATATGCTTTTGTTTGGAAGTAATTGAATCAGCCCATAATATGCAAGAAAACTGCTTTCAGGGTTTTTTTCCCCCAGTACTATTTTTGCCAGCATAAGGTCTTTTATTTTTCTTTATTGCAGCCGTAGCAATCTTGCTTCCATTTTTTAAAAAAAAGATTGGATGAAACTAAGAGTTATAAATTGGGAGGGAAGGGGAGACAACTAATGTATAAGCAAATTTTTCAAGTGTTCTTAAGAAATTATTTCATATCAGATTAACTGAGCATCAGTGACTTAAATGCAATATTCGAGCTGAGAGCACTATTAATTTTTCATCAGACATGAGTATCATGCTCAGGATCTCCAGAATTATTTAATATACTGTGGGGGAAGAATACATTTTATGACATCTTTTCCACAAAAGATGTCATAAAATGGAGGTCCCAGCCAGAGGTGGTATTCAGCAGGTTCTGACCAGTTCTGGAGAACCGGTAGGAGAAATTTTGAGTAGTTCGGAGAACCAGTAAATGTCAGCTCTGACTTGGGAGTCCCACCAGATTGGGAGGAAATGGGGATTTTGCAGTAACCTTCCCCTGGAGTGGGGTGGGAATGGAGATTTTACAGTATCTTTCCCCTACCATGCCCACCAAACCACATCCACCAAGCCATGCCACACCCACAGAATCGGTAGTAAAAAAAATTGAATCCCACCACTGGTCCCATCTATGTATTTTGGAAGTCATTTCAAGGAATCGTTGCAACTTGCATGCAGTTTAGAGCTGAAACAGCAGCTCTAAAGGGAAACTGCTGTGGACATTTTTATATATATTATAAACATTTTCTAAGGAAGTATGATAGGTGGTTGAAAAGTAGAAGAATAATTGTCATCATAAAAAAAAATCAGACTCTTCACAGATGTGGTGTACAAGGAACTGAAATGTAAATGCATGGGAAGAAGGCTTAAATTTTTAAATTTTTATTCATGTAGCAACCTCCAAAATTCTCCTTCAGTTTATTTTAGGACTAATTCATTGGCAGTTTGTGCATGCAGCAGGAAGCAAAGCGAGTTGGATAAATGGGACGATGCCATACTGTATACATTGTCACTATTGTATAAACTGCAAGCCGTGTGTGGTTTTTATTAATATGTTGGAAGCGTTTTATCGTTTATGCATGGGCCAGTTGAGTTATAAATCCATCCAATACAAAGCCACTCTTGTTTTAGGATGCAGCTGATTTGCTCTTCAGTTTTGCTTTGCTGGGTGTAGATACTTTGCTCTTCAAACTACTGATCTTTGGATGTTTGGAATAAGAGTTGGATTAACAGCTGATGTAAGTTTGGCTATACTGACAAGTCCCACTGATTAGCATGAATTAAGTCAATGGGACTTCAGAAAGTGTTTGCATTGTGATTTTAGAACCTAAAATGTAATGGACCCTATGGGACTCTGCTTATGGAATTTGTTTCCTTTTCTCTTTTCAGAGCACCTGCAGCGCCAAAGCCAGATCCAATTCCTGTGCAACAGGTAAGGGGTTCTTCCCCAGGTCCTAAGTACAGGAGAATTCCTATTGTAGCTAATTTACTCATTCACATCCCTCAATGCTCCTTTTAATCAATGCTGTCAATCTAAAAAGTTCTTCCAATTTTGAAAATCTTGAAATATGCTATTTTCTTTTATCTAAAAATTTGGTCCTCAGGTGTAATTTTTGGCTTTGAAAGTCCTCCTTGCTGCTGCTATTTTGGTATTGGCCAAATTTATATTGAGTGATAAGCGACCAATATAAAAGTTTTTAAGTATTTCAAAAACATGGACTATCATGGAAAATGACTAATGTAGATCTTACGAACTTTTCCTTGAGTTGAATTCAACTCCTAGGAATTTCGTGATCACCCTTCCACAGCTTTTTTTGGTAACAATGAAGAAGTGATTTGCACAATTTTTCCATTTCAGTATATCTCCCCCCCCCCCTTCTAATCCAATCTACCATCCTGGGATTTCCTAATCATTCTCCATTCAAGTATTAACCAGGCCTAGTTCAGTTTAGCTTCCAAGCCTAGATAAAAAGTTAACAAAATGCTGTTACTTGTAGAGATCAGCCATGTTCTTAAAAGGTCCCTGTTCATTTCCTAAAATTTTAAGAGTAACTGATTACAAACATGTTTCGTAGGAGCTTTATAAAAAGGTGCCAATGAAATTAGATAAATAGGTACCACTTCTGTGGGAAGGTAACAGCGTTCCGTGTTCTTCAGCGTATAATCATGCTGGTCACATGACCACAAAAGGACCATACTGGCTCCTTCAGCTGGAGATGAGCACATAATAATATCATAGTGCTGTCCACATGGCCACAAAAGATCCGCAAAAGGACCACATTGGCTCCATCAGCTAAGAAGCAAAGGTGAGCACCATCTCCTAGAACTGGACGTGACTCGATAGATAAAATATTTACCTTTACCTTTTATAAAAGCGTAGCTTAATGTAAGACTTTTTCTGCCAGATCTCTGAAAGTATGATACAGTTACAAAGAGGAGTTTGTAAAGATGCAGAAAGATTTGCTTTCCTTACTAGAACATGATCTCTAATAGGTGCCTGTTGATTTGCTTAACTACATTACAGATAAAATTCATGTACAGCAAGTCTGATGGCTATCAAAGAATTGAGTAAAAGAAGACACACTGTCACATTATTTTGTAGAAAAGATACCAAACAAATTCCAAACAAAATACGTGACTTTGCCTTTAAGTTAAGCTAAGATAGCAACAGCTTTTAAATTAGGGGAAGGTAAGATTTAGGAATACCCAAAGCCTGATTATGTGCAATAAAACTAGTAAATTATTTCTTTTTTCTCTGGGGTCAGAGTTTTTAAATGACTTCAAACTACTTTTGAAAGTAACTTCTAAAAACAAAATTGGTCATTTGTCACTAGAAAGGAAGGTCATTGTTCCAATATAGGCCTGCCTGAGACACATAATCCTTTAGTAAGTAAAAATCTTACTATGAGGATTCTGTCATTGATTACCTCTAATTCTTGCACTGAAGGACTGCACTTTTCTCTTTAATTTGTTGGACCCAGTTTTACAGTGAAGTTTTTGGCTAAAATAAATCTAAGGCTACCAGCTCACGCATGTCGTGCTTTGTTTTAGTTTCTCTTTTCAATGACGCATGCGGTGTGATGTTGGCAGGTCAATATTTTATGGCCAATGTCGTATACTTTTGCAACCGGTCAGTCATCAATTGATGTTTCACAACAAAACAGCTGCAGATGTCATGGATACATTTTGCATGTGTGTGTGTGCATGTGTGTGTGGCTTTCTTGTGTATTTTTTCTGTTTTTATTTCACCTAGGTAGAGCCCAAGGACCTAATTAAGCCTGTGCCCATTGCATCTCCAGCTGTGTCCAAAGTTACATCCACAACCGGCATGGCCTTCAATAAGGCTCCTAGACCCTTTGGAGCTGTGTCCTCCTCCAAGGTCACTTCCATCCCATCACCGTCATCTGCCTTCACGCCCGCCAGTGCCAGTCTTCCATTACATGCTTCCCCTACACCTCTGGCCTCTGTCACGCCTCCCCCGTTCACTGCCTCAGGAGCGCATGTTAACCCCAAAGCTAACGCTGACCAGCGTTGCCATGTGCCAAGTGCTGCAAAGCCTACTGTTAATACCCCATGGCAATCCCCACACAATGCACCGTCCAGCGAAAGGGCCCCAGAGGTGACAGAGGGGCAACGAAGTGCATCCAGAGAGAACCAGGGTGACAGTAAACAGCAAAATGGGTAGGTCGTTTTAGGGACTAGGTTTTTTTCTTCTTCTTCTTTTTCCTGTTTTAAAGGTCTCAAAAGTGCTTCCTCGGTAATTCATTGATTGCGCTTTCTGCCTGAAATTATAAACTTTAAAAAAAAATCAGGTTAGTTGAGAAGGAACTTGTTTGATTTTATAAACCAGATTTATAAATTGAGAGTGCTAAAGACAATAAACGCCAAGCTGCAATTTTCGACAGTTCACAGCAATTTAAGAATCACTATTGAAGATTTAAGGAGGGACATGGTGCTCAGTGGCTAGGATGCTGAGCTTGTCGATAAGAAGGTTGGCAGTCCAGCGGTTCAAATCCCTAGCACCGCATAATGGAGTAAGCTCCCGTTACTTGTCCCAGCTTCTGCCAACTTAGCAGTTTGAAAGCACGTGAAAAGTGCAAGTAGAAAAATAGGGACCGTTTTGGTGGGAAGGTAACAGCGTTCTGTGTGCCTTTAGTGCTTCGTCATGCTGGCCGCATGACCAGAGAGACGTCTTCGTACAGCGCTGGCTCTTTGGCTTTGAAACGGAGATGAACACCTCCCCCTACAGTCGGGAACGACTAGCACATATGTGCGAGGGGAACCTTTACCATTATTGAAGATTTAAATGCATTGCAAAGCTCATCCTGTTGTAGATGCGTTTTGGTTTTACAGGGGGGGAAAAGGTTCATCTGTTGTGGAAAAATTTCCTTTTCATCTTTTCAACCAAGCATTTTCTGTTCTATATTCCACACAGTTTTCTTCTTTTCATCGTTTGTATTAATACAGGGCTTTTTCTGTACTTAATGACTTTCCCCTACATCTTTTGTTCTTATTCTTCTGCCACTTTCATTTTCTTTTTAATTTTGCAACTATATCATGGTTCTTGACTTGCATTACCAACAATGTGAACTTGTAAAACATAGGTAGAGTACATATATACGTGTATTTTGGTATTATAATTATATTACATTTATAATATAAGTGTAAACATGAGCCATGGTGTCGCAGTGGGAAGAATGCAGTATTGGAGGCTAATTCTGCTGACTGTCAGTAAAATGAGGACCCATATTGTTGGAGGCAATATGCTGACATTGTAAACCACTTGTAGAGAGGACTGTAAAGTTCTATGAAGCGGTATATAAGTGTAAGTGCTATTGCTAATTCAGCCAATTGCCAACAGTTTGATTCTCACCGGCTCAAAGTCGACTCAGCCTTCCATCCTTCTGAAGTCGGTAAAATGAGGGCCCACATTGTTGGGGGCAATATGCTGACTCTAGACTCTTTAGAGAGGGCTGTAAGTCACTGTGAAGCAGTATATAAGTGCTGTTGCTAAGCGCTTCCAATTTCCAGCAAAAAAAAAATGCCCATTGCAGACAGTGAGTTCACCTAATGACTATATTAACTTAATGACCACCACATATTTTTTGTAAAATCAGGTCGGTCACATGACCTGCTTAAGAGCCAGCATGATTTTGATTAGTAATTCCAGGCTCAATTACAGTCATAAATCAAGGACTACTTGAAACATTTTGTCAAATTCCTTTGTCATTGTGAGAAGCCGTGAAGCCAGTTATGGGAATCTGAAGAGGCCAGTTACAGCATGTACTGAAAATAGTCATATTTCATTTTGAGGAAAGCAAGATGGTAGAAGAAAAGCTCAGTCTCTCAATTCATGTTTTAATTTTCCATAATTGTTTAATTTCCCATAGTTTTAATTTTCCCTCTCTCTCCCACTTAGTACATTCTACGTGGGGGTGGGGAGAGAGAGAAAGAGAGAGAAGTTCATGATTCTGTAATTTATATAGCCGATTGTCAAGTATGCATCCCCAAATACTGTGGTTCTAGCTTATTGGAAGAGATAAAGCAAATCAAGGATTTAAGAGCTTGTGAAACCCTTGTCAGTTTGAGTAACTGTTATGAGAGTGGATCAGAATCAGACTTAACCACATCTAAGGCTGCAGCTGTATTTCCTGATTATAAAAGATTGGCACTGGTAATAGAAGATAGGCACAATACAAAAAATGGTGTGGGAAACCAAGGCTAAAAAAAAGTGATTTCGCAGTGTTTCGAAGTTACTTATGCATAGCTCTAAAACAGGGGTGTCAAACTCGATTTCACTGAGGGGCCGTATCAGCGTTGTGTTTGACCTCGGGAGGCAGGGTGGAGGGTGGCCAGCTATACGTCACTCATGTCAGGTGTGCCTTTGCTGGCCCCGAGAGCTGTGCCATTGAAAATGGACTGTTTCCAGGGTGGCCCTGTGGGTCAGATCTAAGCACCCCGCCAGCCGGATCCGCCCCCTGGGCCTTGAGTTTGACACCCCTGTTCTAAAAGAAAGCAAATCACCAAACGGACTATCAAATACATTGCATAAAATAATCGGTCATGCAATGTGTATGGGTCTCAAGTTATAAATTTTTGTGCATTCAATTTTTTCCCCTCAGACCGCGCATTTCTTTCAGTAAAATACCTACTATGCAAAAATGTCACACATACTTTGTTTCGAAGAGGGCATAACTATTGTTATTTTCTTTAAGGGCATAGCATCGTACGCAGCCACCCTATCTAAAATAAAGAGGATGAATTCCTGGTAAATCTCTCAGTACATATAAATATATCTTGGCAATGCTTCGGGCACCCTGGCACAAAGGCTTTCACAAATTTAAAATACAGCCCTGCCATTCAGCGGCATTCATTAGCATTCAAAAATAATTTATAACAACTAAAATAACTTTGTACCAAGAAGACAAGTAAACTCTTTCCCCCCCAGGCAAGATCCAGTCACCCACTGTAATTACAAACAATTTTCTCAACATGCAATGGTTTCCTTTGCTTTCTGAAATCCTGCTATGAAAGAGCTTTAGCTTCTGTTTATAAAGGAACCCTATGTTAGCCCAAACATTTAGATGTCTAATCCCATCTCCATTTTTAAATTTGGTTGGTTTATCAGTATGGTTTGAGTTGAAGACTTTTTTGAACCAAGTTGTTGAACTAGAGGGGTGTCAGACTGGATTTCTTTGAAGATCAGCATTGAAGTTGTCCTCCGTGGGCCGGCCAGGGGGAGGGGAGAGACAGAACAGACAGCAGATGGGACAGACGCCTCCTGCAGCACCCTGCTGGCCGAAATGCCCATGTTCCGCTTTGGCTGGCAGAGTGCTGCAGGGGGCCATCCAGGCTGAAAAAGGGGTGCAGGGAACCGTGTGCCCCCTCCCCGCACTCTGTTTTTGCTAGAAGAGGGACCACAGGCTGGTCCTTTGCTGTTTCCAGACTGGTACTGTGGGCCAGACCTAAGCACCCCGCGGGCCATGGACCTTGAGTTTGACACCCTTAAACTAAATGGTTTTGATTTTTCAAGCTTTTACGTTTCATAATAAATGAAACTGGTAGAATCAATCCAAATGTTACCTCTCTGTTCTTTAAAACTGACTGAGGTGTCCTGACAAGGTGCAATATCTGAAAATATGGTTTCAAATTATGCTTGTGCAGTTATTTGTGTAAGAAGAATTTGCTTGCACATGAAAGATCTAGAGCTGATTAAACAGTGAGATGTTGCACTGCCCTTTTTTACAAATATATTTAGCGCTTAAGTAATACAATCTGTTTACTGAAACAGTCATAGATGCTAGCACTATATTTATTCAAGCAATGTAGTTTGAGATTAAACTCTAGCCAATTAAAAAGGCCTTTACCTTTGTGTCTTAAGGAAATTGCTTGCAGAGATTAGAAGAGAGTAGTTAAATTTGTCAGTGTATAAAACGAGAAGATCAGTGGCCCTTGCATCCTCGAAATAAATATTCTCATAAGCTTAACATGAAATTCAATACTAAATAAAGATTTATATTATAAGGTGCATGCAGACATTTAAAACAATTATATGCAATTATTAAGCCTGCCACAAATTTGAATGCATAAAGGGACAAGCTTATTGAAAATCAAAGGCTATGCCTTAGGATAAATATGTAGAGAATTGGGCTGTGTTTGTGTTTAATATTTCTAGTTATTTTTTAAAACATATTCTCTGTTTTATTTTTCCTTTTTGTCTTTTTGATCCAAGACACTATTGTTATCCAATATACCTGATCCTAACCATCTAGGGCCGGGGTGTCAAACTTGCGGTCTGAGGGCCGGATGCGTCACATGCAGGCCACGCCCACCCCAGCTCCGCAAAGGGGGAAAAAAGTCATGATATGTCACGTGACACCATGAGTTTGACACCCGGGCTCTAGAGAAACTCATGGTAGAATTGTCATTTTAAGAGCCTCTACTTAAACATCGTGCCACATCAACTTTGAACAAAAATGTATTATTAATAACTCAGCAGTCCTGAAAGTCTGGAATACTTGCCTTGAATCCAGTTGATTTAATTTTTTAGGAAAATACAGATGTAGCCTTTAGCCAATATTGTTGAATCTGCATGTTTTTGCAATCCACTTGTCTACTTTTTCCAGTAGATAATGGGATACCAGTAGATAATGAGATGAGGATTTTGTTCAGCCATTTGTCACAGAGTCTGAAGCTGAGTAAGACTGAGGTGTAACTCAACCAAAGTCACTTAGTAAGTTTCTGTAACTAAGGAAGAGCTAGAACCTGATGTTCCTTGGTTCACCAGCTTAATACCACCTTGGTCCAACTACCAAAGTAAGCACTGTACAACATACTTCTTCCCTGTGTCTGAAAATATAGTGGTTTCAAAAACTAAATGAACTCCATGTCTATGGGGATTCTCAATCATCCAGGTCATGGTTGTACCAAAGGTGCTTCTTCAAGAGCCAATTGTACTTCCTGGTTTTTCTTTGAAGACATTTCACTTCTCATCCAAGAAGCTTCTTCAGAAACTTCTTGGATGAGAAGCGAAACATCTTCAAAGACAATCCAGAAAATCCAGTTGCCTCTTGAAGAAGCACCTTTGGTATAAATGAACTCAAGTTAGGTTTGTTGTAGAATAATATGTATGATTACTGATGCTTTATTTTTTCCTCGAAGATAATATTAATTTCTAAGTTCGGAATGGGATCTCTTAATTTCATTTAAGTAAAGTAGTCAGATAAACATAATAATATTAGGATTTGCCATGTTTGTCTATAGAGACAGAAACGGCTATTTCCACTTCATCAGTATCAAAAGTAATTTAGTAGTAGAAGCATATGACACCTAGTGGAGGGATTAGCACTTTTTAGACCAAAATGAAAAGCAAATGTTTTAGTGTCCTATGCAAATCAGTCACTGTATAATCAATAAATGAAGTAAAATGTCTAATCTATCCCACTTGCTTATAGAAATCTGTCTTAAAAATAGAGTGGTCCTTCAATTTTGGCAGTTTATAAATTTAAAATCAACAAACGACCTACTGAAGAAGAACAGATACTCAGGTGGGAGTTAGCTAGATAATGATGTAAAGGCAGTGGGTGGGCTCCATCTGGTTCCCACCAGTTCGGACGAAGCGGTAGTTAAGATTCCGCTCAGTTCGGCGAACCGGCAAATCCCGCCACTGGCTGGCCCTACCCCCACTCGTTTTTCAGCCTGATTTCAGGACTGGCCCGAAAAACGGCCTGAAAACTGCCCAAAAAACAGGCGGGGTTGGGGCCAGCCATTGGTGGGATTAGCCCCAACCGGCTGAATCCTACCTCTGTCTTTGAGGCGAGTGGCCGGGAGGCGGGGCTGGGTGTGATGAGTGACGTCACCCACCCAAGTCACATGACCAACCAGCCACGCCTACTGAGCCAGAGAACAGATGGTTACATTATTTGTAGCCCACCACTGCATAAAGGCCAACCTTGAAAGCAGTTTCTGCTATGGGGCAGTGAACAACTAATCCAGTGTATCTGAAACTTGACAACTTTAAGATGTGTGTATTTTAACGCTTGGCTGCTGACTGGGGAATTCTGGGAGGTAACAATCCACACATCTTAAAAGTTGCCAAGTGTCAGAAACACTGGACTCGTGGTTTGCTTTTTAAGTGTCTGTCTGTGTTTTTTGCTTTGAATTGCTTTCTTAGTTCATGCATGTAAATTATTGTTTTGCATTAGATGAATTCCTTGGGCTAATCATGGGGTGAAATTGATTAATTTATATTGGATTGAAACGTGTGAAAACACTTGAATTTACATGGTTTGGGTTTGATGAAGTAGAACAGTAGAGAAGTTGCTGCAGTAAACATATTGACTTTTTTCCCACCCCCTTTACAGGTTACAACAGTGACAAAGTTAGTATTTTGTTTCACTAGAATGGAGTTGTGCTTTGTGCTTTAAATAATTGGCATGTGTGGCTGTCCCGGAATTAAAATTCTGCAAAGTAGAGCCTTGGCTTCTGAAGTAAAGCAACATAAACTGTTTGCATTTTCACTGGTGTGTAGTTTTATTTACAATATTAAATTTTGTCACAAGTAACTGGCAAACAGTAGTGATAATAACAGCAAAAGAGTCTCTTTTTAATGTCTGTGATTAGACATTAAAATGGGTGATTTCCCCCCCTATTAGGATAGCAAAATGTTGCTAAATCCAGTAAAAATGAAGACATTTATTGGAAGGAAATTTAATTCAAGGATTTTTCAGCCTCTTTCTCACCTCTTCCCTATTGAAGTAGGGATGAAATAAATTTACCATGACTTTACCTTAGCTTGTGCTGCCACCTTGTGGCATGATGTGGTAGCTGCTGGTAAAAGTCAGCAAGAAATTATTCTAGAAAAACCAATTGGAAACTCTTGTTAGCTTTACCTGATAATTTTGGTTAAATGAAACTCTTTTTTTCCTATCTGTCTTTAATATTTCAATTAACTTTCATTAACTGTTTTTTTGCTCCCATTTTCTATGTTATTCCTTATCTGTACTTGAACATCCTGGAATCGTATCCATTGTTTGTCTCTTTTCTGTCCCTCATTCCTTCAGTAACCCTGATGAGGTGTAAGTACTTTACTAATCACTCTCTTAACGTTTGAACCACAGTTTATATAAAATAATTGCTGTATTCTGTAGGTAGCCTTTTTGAATTAACTTCCGTTTCCTCTAAGTTTGGTTTTATAGGTTTTGTTATAATACTTTTTGTTTTGTTGAAAGAATGGAAATAAAGTTTGCAGTAAATCAACTTCTTCCAATTGCTGTTCTCCCAGAACTGTTAAACTGAAATGGCCATCATGCCTCTTTGGGGT
Source organism: Natrix helvetica (assembly GCF_964273705.1). Lineage (NCBI taxonomy): Eukaryota > Metazoa > Chordata > Lepidosauria > Squamata > Natricidae > Natrix > Natrix helvetica. The sequence continues at coordinate 18,062,743 of NC_138558.1, forward strand.
GTATTCTATGACCTAGGAATGATCAGAATTGTTGGCATTGTAGTACATTAGTAGAATTGAGAAAGATACTACATTGGTTGAATCTGAAAAGTATATCCTTTCCCCTTCTATCTGTCCAGTATTTCATATAGAGAATTTTAATCTACATTCCTATATATTGAGGGGTACCTCAGTATTCATTGATAATTGGTTCCAGGAGGTGTGATGAGTACCAAAAATAATGAATGCCAAACATAATTTTATTATTCCCATAAGGAATAATGTAGTGAGTCTCAAGGCAGTTATAGTTCATGCATTGAGTAGCAAGCAGAGAATGAGTACCGGGACAAAATTTTCACATCAAAACGTGGTCTGTACCAAATTCAACGAGTTTCAAAGCAGCTGAGTACCAAGGTACCATGGTAATTACTTTTATTTTTTTAGTGCATGATGAAAACATGAGGAAGAGAAGTAAATGTATACACTGAATTACTGAATTCGCTTGTAAAAGAGAAATACAGTATCAGAAAGATTAGGAAGGAGTTTGATACTAAACGTCATAAGAAAGATCTGAATGGCACGAGGTAGCACCAGAGTGAACACGATGCATTTCTGTGTGATAGAAATAGTTAAGCAGAGATGGCAAAGTCCCGTGGATTTTTAGATGGCCTTTGTGATCATCTTACACGAGAGTCTATAATCCTGTTCAGGTATTGTAAAAAAAAAAAAAAAAAAGGAACAGTCACAATGTAGGTTGCAATGAATAACCTTTTTTTTCTCAGTAAAGTTGATGTCTGTGAAGTTGCCCAGGCAGAGTGTAGTTTATAGTTTATAGAGCCTTTGCTTATTCAAATGTAATTCCAAAGGATCCCACATTTGGAAGAAAAAATATCAATACGCCCAGTAGTGTATCAAACAGGGGAGGGATGCAGAGGGAAAGCACGTAAAAATAAGTAGAAAAATAGGGACCGTCTTTGGTGGGAAGGTAACAGAGTTCCGTGCGCCTTTGGCATTTAGTCATGCCGGCCACATGACTATGGAGATGTCTTCGGACAGCGCTGGCTCTTCGGCTTTGAAATGGAGATGAGCGCCACCCCCTAGAGTCAGGAACGACCTGCACGTTTGTGCGAGGGGACGCTTTACTTTTATCAAACAGTGTGGAATGGGTGTTTTGTTTTGTTTTTTTGCTTCAGTAGTAATTGGCTACATGCATATGAATGTTTTTATCAGCTGTATAAGCTCAACTGACAGGTTGGGAGTTTGCCAATTCTTCTAAACAGAAATCAGCCCTGAGCTTTGTGCCAAGCTTAAGTGAGGAAATTGAGAGGGTAAAATGAGTCTCAAGTAAGCCAGTGGAGTTTCTTCCTTGGAGAGAAATAAATTTATTATTAAATTATTTTATTTGGTGACTTGCTAATAGTACCAGCAGTTAAACATAATACTTATAATTCTTTTGTCTTTCTGTTCTTTCTTTCTGTTCCTTACGCTGGACTGTCTTCTATATTCTGTTCCCTTGCTCTTTTCAATACGATAAAAGGAAAAACCCACCTAAACGGTAATAACCAGAATCGTCCTTTTTGAGGTTCAATATTCTGTGCCTATATTTTTAATCAGGTTGGGTCAGAGGTGGGTTGCTCCCGGTTTGACTGAACCGGTAGTGGAATTCAGGCCCGGGTTGCAGAACTGGCAGCGACCCAGGCCTGCCACGCCCCCAAACTGGTTCCCTCGCCGCTACTGGGGCCACCACCATTTTGGATTTTAATGGCTGCGCAGTTCGCTGTAAATTGTTCTGCTCATGCGCAAACCGGTAGTAAAACCAGCAGCAACCCACCCCTGGGGTGGGTGTAGGGAGAGGGAGCGAGTTGTGATCATTTACAGTTTGTCTGAAATGGTTCTGCATATCCATAACTAATTTATTTAAGATTTGTATTAAATACATATCCTTAATATCTTGGTCAATGTAAATGAAAAGTCAGCATCATCAAGTTGTCTTTCACTTACGGTTTTTATTGTTCTTATTCATCGTAATTAGTCCACCACGGAAACACGTTGTGTACAGAAATACAGAATTTTTCCATCCACCGGTTCACAGCAACAACAGCAAGAAGAGACTGATTGAAGATACTGAGGACTGGCACCCAAGGACCGGAACTACTCAGTCACGTTCTTTCCGCATCCTTCAACAGATCACAGGCACTGAACGTAGTAAGTATCTAACACAGGGGTGTCAAACTTGATTTCATTGAGGGCCGTGTCAGTGCTGTGTTTGAACTCGGGGGGCTGGGGTGGGTTGGCCAAGGTGGGAGTGGCCAGATCGACATCACTCATGCCAGGGACACTTGTGGCGGCCCAAGCGCTCTGCTTGCAAAAATGGGCTCTTGAGTTCCATTTTTGGCTGCAACTGCCTTCTGCAACCTTCCGTCAGTGAAAACGGGGCTCAGGAGAGCCGCAGACAACCCCTGTAATTATAATAATCTAAAAGTGATATTTTTTTACTTTTTAATTAAAAGGAATTTGTAACAAAATATAGCAGCCTTATATATTTGGCTAAGGTTGAATGGTAAAGAACAAAACAATAATAAATATGTGAGAAATTAATTCTGTGACCCAGGTAGTTTTTGAACTTCAGTTCTTTTCACAAACTACAGAGCAGATGCTTTGAAAATGGGAAACTTCTCAAAAGCACTTTGCAATACATTGGAGCAAGTGATTTGCTGCATGCAATAAACCCGGATGGATTATAAAATCCATAACATCCAAAATTATAAAAATTCACAGAATTTTTAAATGCAATTTAAACTGCGGGCAGGGTGTGCTGCGTGTGTATCTTTTAGAGCAATGATGATTTTCACGTTACCAGCAGACCAAAAATTTGGAAAATGCCCAGTGTGAGCCTGTGTGTCACATACACACAGACAAAAGAGAAACAATTCATAGCAAAGTTTCGCTTTAGATAGTCATATGGGTGCCACATAAAATTTAAAAAATACATAATTGTAAATATGTTTCAATTTGTGTCCTACCCATGGCAGCTCTGGGTCACATGAGGCTTGGAAACTTCGGAGGATGGTCTGTGTCTTCAAAAAAGAATGGGAAAACATGCCCTATTCTTGCATGCTTTTTGGTGGCTCCAGACGCCATGTAAGAAGGAGGCTCTCTTGTGTGACTTCCAGAGGCTCCAGAGATCACATGATAGTATACTACATTCTTATAGGACCGTGATGGTGAACCTATGACATGCGTGCTACAGCCCTCTCTGCGGGCACGTCAACTGTCACGCCAGCCCAACTCCACCATGCATGTAGGCGTGCCTCCCGCCGGCCAGTTGGTATTCAAGGGTCTGCCGTGCATGCGCAGGGGGCAGGTGCATGCATAGGGGTGCACTTGCATTGCATTTTGGGGCTCTCACTGCGCCCCCGGAGCTCTTTTTGGTGCAGGAGGCTTTCCGGCCCAAAATGGGCCCACCCTGTATGGGGGGGGAAGGGGGAGCATGGGGACTTATGCGCACAGGACGTGCACATTGCATTATGGGTGTGGGGCTGTTTTCGGAATGCGGCAACAAAAAGATTAGCCATCACTGTCACAGGACCTCTAAGCGTGCCACCAAAAATGACATGGCATATGTCATAAGTTCGCCATCACTGTTTTAGAACATCATAAGACATTTGTAATAATAGGATGTTTAGATATTAGCCTTGTCATAAATTAAGGATAAAAGTTTCATGGATCAGTGAAGAAATGTAAACTTCATGGAAACTGAATAGTTTATTTTGTTGCAGTGAAAGAGCCGGAATCAGACAGTCTAAAGAAGGCAAAGTAAGATAATGATTTTATTTTAATTTTTTTTTAAAAAAACATATTGCATGGTTTTGCTTTGATGTACTGAAAAAAGTCTTTAAGATGTCACAAGATTCTTTTGTTTTTCCAAAAATCGTGGGCATTTTAAAGTTCTGGTTCATGTTTGTATGGCATGTTTTCTTAGAAAAATAAATTGGAATAGCCCTAGCATTTCCAATTTAACATTATTATTTGCATAACATTGAATACTTATCTAGACATCTAAAGTCTTTAATAATACTTACATAAAAATGGAATAGTGTCAGCAGTGGATAGGAAATGTGAAAAAGAAGCAGGGATAGGCTTCAAAAATTTTAGCAAGGGGTTCTGTGCCCGGTTGCTGGGTGGGCATGGCCTAGTCGTCCTCCTGCACCATGGCGGGAGGGAGGGCGTTTTTACCTTCCCTGGCTCCAGAGGCTTTCCTTGAGCCTCCCGGCAGACAAAAAAGGCCTCCCCAGGCTCCAGAGGCCCTCTGGAAACTGGCCATTTCTGGTCTTCCCAAACTTCCGGTTGGCCCGTTTTTCGCCCTCCCCGAGCCTCCGCATGCGCCTTGCACTACCTGCATCCAAAACGGGCTGTGTGGGGACTCCTGAGAGGAGTGGGTGGGGCCAGCCAGGAGTGGGATTTGGGGGTTCTCCGAACTGCACAGAATCTTAGCTAGAGGTTCTCCCGAACCCCTGCGAAACCCCCTCCCAAATAATCCCTCCTGAAAAGGAGGTATATTTTTTTAAAAGAAGAAATAGTATCGGAAGTTTAGAGGTAATTGTTTAATCTTCTTTAGATATTTTAAAACTGTGATCTTTTTGTTATATTAAGCAGATTTAAAATTATATGTTTCGCTACTGACACATAGACCAAATTCCAATTTCAAAATTAGTTTTTATGACAAAAGTAACAAGAATTGCAATGTTACTGCATCTTTATTTAAAAAAGTGATATTTGCAGTGAGGCAGGCTACTGCAATTCCTAACACATCCTGATTCCTTTAGCTTGTGATATTTGAAATTTTGTTGTGTTTAATCTGTCTTGAGCTGTGATCTCTCTTGAGCTGGGAATAAACCCATTGACTACAGCATGGAAGTATTTAAAAGCAGTCTGTAGCCCTGTTTTATTATTTTCATTTAGAAAATTTTATTATTAAAAACTGCACTCTGCTCTTCATTACCAATTTTTCCTAGGGTAGCTTACACAATATAATCACAATATAAAAAAATTGAAATCAAAACAATAATTAAATGTACAATATATGTATAATAGCAGAATCACAAAGCTTCAGAAAAACATAAACCATAAATGTTTTGTCTACAAGTAGGAGACAACAAGTAAGTAACAAGTAACAACTTGTTGAAAGTCAACAAGTAGGGTGCTACTGTAGGTGTCCTTTCTGGGTAGAGCATTTTACTATTGCTAGGTAGCTGTGTTTTACACCACAACATGTGGCTGCATCTGGAGCAGAACCTCTGAAGATGACCATGGAGAAAATGTAGCATCATGGGAAGAAGCAGCTTGGTCTTGATTAATAGGCATTTAAATCTTGAGTGCGGTACAGAGTTATAAACCTATATTCTATGGAAGTGCTGTCAATCAAAATAAGTTTCTTCAATTATTGCTTGCTGGCATTTCGGCAGTTCTGTAAGATAAGTGCTTGGGATGTGTGGACCGTGTAGTATTTTGCTTCTGCATTTTTAACTGCAATTGTACACAATTGTTCTAGCACCAATATTTATTGGCAGTCTTAGTAATAGCACTCACATTTTTTTTTCCCAATAAAAAGTTGGGTTCTGTATCAAGATAAACTCACCTCATTAATTTTACTCAACCTATCTTGCATGGTTTATTAATAATGGAAGGAATAGCAGCTTCTATTCTGGCCTTTGGCTGCTTGTTTGAAGTATCGGTTTACAACCAGAAGCAATAGAAATTGTTTTACTCATAAATGTCTAGAGGTTTCTATATCGAAGTGCAAGGACAATTAGTGTAAATTCAGATTATTAATTCCGATTCTGAATTCCGCATGCTTTGGTTTGTGGTGTAGAATGGATTGAGATGCAGATTTCCTTCCTCTTACCTGTCTTCTTCTGTCACTTCTCTCTGCAGGGAAAAGATCCCCCTCCACATCATAGGCCCTAGATACACAAAATTACGGGACTGGCACCATGGCGTTTCAGCACGTGTCCTTAACGTCCAATGATTCGCCAAGTCCTAAAATTGGAATGAGTCCTTTTCTTTCCCTTCCTCTTCCAAATGCTTTGCAAAGAAAGAAATGACAAACAAACAAATCCAGCTTTGAGAAAGTGTAGCCTTTTATCTATCTTTTTTTTTTTTAAAAAAAAATCCTCTATCCGTGTACTAAGAGCCGAGGTGGCGCAGTTGTTAGAGTGCAGTACTGCAGGCTACTTCGGTTGAATGCCGGCTGCCTGCAATTTGGCAGTTCGAATCTTATCAGGCTCAAGGTTGACTCAGCCTTCCATCCTTCTGGGGTGGGTAAAATAAGGACCCAGATTGCTGAGGGCAATAGGCTGACTCTGTAAACCGCTTAGAGAGGGCAGTAAAAGCACTATGAAGCGGTATATAAGTCTAAGTGCTATTGCTAAGTGATATTGCTATTAAGAATGAGATGAACCTGTTCTGCTTCTACAAAGCCAGCATCTCTGTAAAAAAAAACCCACCATGCAGAAAATTCATAATGACTTGAAAAAGTAGGGTGCCTTTTCTGGCAGGGAACCTGGCTCTTATGTGAAAAAGGTGCTATGTGCTAAGATAGGGAGAAAGTTACAGGAATGCCCGCTGCATTGGAAAACATGCATAATAAACTCTTTAAGCGTCATTGTGTATTTCCGATACGGCTCTGGTTTGATTCAGTAAAATCAATGTTTGTTCCTTGTGTTGGATATATTTAATGGCAGAAAATGTTTTCAAAGAGGTAATGGAAGAAGAGGGTTGTTTTCTTTTTTATGTTAGTCAATGAGTCTTAGCAATAATTGTGTTATACAGCCAGGGGTGGTAGTCACTTACCTTCCCTACCGGTTCACAAATGTGAGCAGGCGCTTTTGGCAAAAAAAGGGACAAAATGAGATGCCGTACAGCCAGGGCGGGTGGGTGGGGCCACCTACGATTTCCGCTGCTGGTTCGGGCGAACCGGTCCAAGCCGGTAGAATACCACCTCTGTATACAGTTCATGTTCTACTTGAGAAAAATGTTTTTCTGAAAGCATATGAAGTCTTCTGGACACAAATCCAAGTAAAAATTATATTGTAGAAGAAGCCATATAAAACAGCAAAAGAAAATAGTATGGCTTCAATGAATATAGGCTTTATTTATTATATTTGGAGCTTCTTGTCCATTTTTGATCATGCATATTAATTTGTAATATAATGTATTATAGCAGATGCATACTCATCTAATTTATGCTTGCGTGGGGCTCAAAACTACTGAATAAATATCGCATTTAATTTGCTTTCTATTTTTTCTTTATACTCTTTCAAAGTTCGCACATGTAGGTACCATACATAAATTTAGTTGAAAACATTACTGGTAAAAGAAGGGGCTGCTGGACGGTGAACTTAAATGATGCATTTCCTCAGTTCATTTTTATTTTGTAACATTTAACGAGAGCTCCCATCATACGGACAAGAACTACAAGGACAAATTATTTGTTTGCATTCCTGTGTGTAACAAACTCAGATATAAGTTTTGAAGGAAAATGCCCCAAACGTGAACATATTCTACATAGAATTTTCTTCTGATGTTTATTTTGTCTTTTATGATAGCAGTTGTCACTTTCTATTTGTTGACACGCTAGGGAAAGTCAAACAGAGAACGGAGATCTAAGGTAAATGAGTTCTTTGACATTAATAGCACATGTGCACAAAAATTACCAAATACAGTGGCAGACACTAAGCAGACACATGGTTGAATTCAGAACACCAATGCCTGATACCTTCTTCTTAAAGTCTGTATTTTACCGGTTTTTTACGAGAGAGTAAATTAGTTAACTGATGCTTTATTCTTTAAGTCATGGAATTGCTAAACTTACAAGTGTAATAAAACCTCACTTTTCTTTACAGTGCATGTGCACCAGATTAGTCTTCAGTGAGTACACAAAATAGTGCAATGTGACACCTTGGTCTGTATTCTAATTGTCCCACCTGCTTGTGAAAATGTGTAAAATGCTATTGTGGCTTCTATTTAACAATTGTGGTGATTTTTGCTACAACACATCCCAGATTTCAAGATTCATGCTAAGAGTGCATTTCTGTAGTTTTATGTTTAATTATAGGTTGCATATAGTTAAACCTGTATCTTTCTCCAACCTTAGCTTTAGTTGTATATTAGTGTTTTACAGTAGCATTGGGTCAAAAGCGAAATAAGTCCATCACATTATGTTACAAAGTAAATCCAGTACATATACATTAAAAAGCTTCTCGTTCACGAGTGTCAAATTCACGCTGTCACATGATGTTTCGCGATCTTTTTTCCCTTTGCGGAACTGGGGTGGGCGTGGCCTGCGCATTACTCATTCAGTCCACGGGCTGCCAGTTTGACACATCTGTTCTAGTTGGCATTTCACTTCTCTCTTAATTGACTATATAGTTTTACATATATATCTTCCCATCTCCATAATGGGAATCATAATATTGACTTTTAGGAGTAGTGTAAAGGTATGTCCTAATGCACATTGAACACTTGAAATGTGTTGTTATATCATCGTACACTATTGGATGAACCCTAGATAATTGAATCTGATTTTCTGCCATAATTGAAATATTAGTTATTAGGAGCTCCTGATATGAAAATATATTAGGGATTCTACAGGTATTCATGGGAAATATTTGGGAACACTTAATCATTGTTTTCCAGGTTAACATTTCTGCTAACTATTTAGTGTAGGGGTGTCAAACTGGATTTCTTTGAGGGTCCGATTAGCATTGTAGTTCTCCACAGGCCAGCGAGGTGGTGGTGGTGGCAAAGAATGGTGGGAGAGAGATGGGACGGACGCCTCCTGCAGCACTTTTACCAGCCAAAATGGGGCACACAGAGCCACATGTGGGGGGCGCGTGCCTCACTTTCAGCCTCCATGGCCTCCTGCAGCACTCTGCTAGCTGAAAATGGGCCTCCTGAGGCCCCCCTATGGACCATTTTTGGCTGGCAGACTGCTGCTGGAGGCCATGGAGGCCGAAAATGGGCTGTGCGGGGCCCCCGTGTGGCCCATTTTTGGTGGCAGAGCCACTATGGGCTGGATTTAAGCACACCGCCTGTGGGCCTTGAGTTTGACACCCCTGATTAAGTGGAATTGAAGATGGAATTCATGGCAGATTTGGAAATTATTTTAAATCAAATTTCCCAAACTTATGTCATGATAGACCATTTTTTCTTTCCAGTATTTTTATTTACAGGCCCAAGATGTAAACATACACACATACCAAATGATGGGTAAACTTTTGTGCATGAATAATTTTGAAAGACTTAGGTTGCATAGTGCTCTGTGAAGGCTTCAGAGGATTGGTCTCTGTTTTTCCTCTTTCCCTTTCAATAACTGCTGAAATCTGGACAAAAGTGGAGGAGAAAATTTATTTGTATATTTTCTAAGGACTAGGCCTTTTTTTATCCCAATGACCAGTATCAGGCTGCACACTGCAATATGGAAATGTTTTTTCAATGGGTACTCTGCTATCATTATTTTTAGGCTTTAAGCTGTTATTTATGCTGGTTTTTTTCAATGTTTAATCTTGCACTTCAGCCATGTTAACAGAAGACAACAAATAGGCTTTACAAATTAATTTTCAGAATCAATGATTATTTTTTTCTGCCCACTCTTTTAAATCAGGCTAATTACCCCCCCTCCCCTCAAAATAATATTAGAGTTTCAAACCACCTTAAAGATTGCATGGGTGCATGGTTTCTACTCTAAATAATGTAATACAATGTTATATCCAGGATTATTTTTAGTTCTTACTCAGTACTATCTGACCAATAGTGCCAGATTGGATTATTGCAAATTAGTGGGGAATGGCTCAACATCTGTCTTTACCAATATGGTGCTTTCCAGATGTTTTGGAACAGCAATTTTCAGAGTTCCAAGATAGCATGATTGAATTTTGGGAACTGAAATCAGTAAAAATGCCTTCAATTCAGTATTTGGAATGAATAGAATTTGTACAAAAAAATTATATATAACAGCAGAAGCACAAACTGAATTCTCCTTTGCCATATGCTACACTGCCATTATTGTAAAAGAACGTTTGATTTCTGGCAATAATTACCAGAATATTTACCAGGAAAAAAATGTGTCAGATAACTTCAGTTATGTTTCTGGTGGTTATTCTTTCATTTTTGCAGCTTTGGAAAGTCAGGAAAATATTATGCAAATCAAAAACCTTGCTAGTTTTTTTTTCTTTGCTAAGAAAAAAAAGGATGGGTTTTGCAAAAAATGGGAAAATACTGTTTAATAAACATATTTTTTTCTGTAATTATTCCTATATTTGTCGCCTATTTCTCAGTATTTGCATTCTTGTTTCTTTCTCAAGTCCTGTTTTTGGTCAATCTGCCTTTTATCATTATATGTCTTGTCTTCATAGCACAAACTGTTTTCACCTCTATATCATTGCAGTTCTTCCTCCTTTCTGGCCTGATGTAACCAAGTTACCAACTTGCCACCAATATTTCTTAAGCAAAAATAATGATATTCATCAAAAGACTTGCCAGTCATGCTTCTTGTTGATACATAAATAGTAGCAACATTGAACAAACAAAGGCATTTAAATACCTAGAGAAGAGTTTTCAGTCCTTCACACCTAGGAGATATCAACCCAAACCTGCCACTAATTGAGTTAGGCCTTAAACCTACGGTTGTATTTTTGGAGTTAGTGGAGGTGGTAGCCAACTGTGTGTCCTCTACCATAAACATTTTCTAGGGCTAAACTGATTAATCTTTTGCTGGATGATTCCCATGCTGTATTCTTTAAAAATCTAAGATATATTTTAATGATACAGTGAAAAGCTTTAAAATCTACCCTCCATAGATCTTAGAAGGATCCTAACTCATTTTTGGTAATTCAAATCAACATTTGCTTTTATGGGAATTTGTATTAGCTTCACCACCTTAGATTTTGGACTATATTGAACTTCACATGTTTAAAAAAAAAGCACTTAATTTTTCCCCTGGTTTAGCTAGTGAGGAGAGCCCGTGGCTTAGAGGTTAATACATGTACCTAATATACAAGTAGCTCGGGTTTGAATCTCAGAAAGGTATGGCAAGCTGATAGAGCTAAATAGCTTGAAATAGATATATACTAGTGTCTCTTTATTTCTTTGTCAGTAAAACATAAATTCAACACAAAAATAGTTTGTTCCGAAAGCGATTGCCTGTGAAAGCTCCTGGATTGGGGCTGAAAGGTGAAAGCGGAAGCAGTACAGTGGAACCTTGGGTCACGAAGGCTTCTGACCACAACCAAATCGAGTGCCAACCAAAAATCCGCTAAATGTTTCACTCTATTTACGAACACATCCTCGGGTGGCAATCAATCACAGCCACAGAGGTTTTCCCTGATACAGCAATTTCCTCTTCTGCCCCCCCCCTTTGTGTGTGTGTGTGTGCGCGCGCGCATGCGCACTTAGTCTTGCTTCCAGCCACGGCCAAATCGAGTGCTGACCGAAGTCCTGGAATGGATTACAGTCATGATCGGAGGTTCCACTGCAGTGGTGGGTTCCTACCGGATCGCACAATCCGGTTGGAGAATGAACCCGGAAGTAATTTCCAGCCCCGCCCCCTTGGCGTTTTTTGCATCGGGGCTGACTCCCCGCCACCACCGCTGCGCGGCGAGCGATGATTCCGGGGGCCATCCGGGAAGACGAGGAACACGAGGGGGGACCCTGCCCCCCCACTGATGGCCGCGCAGAATCGCGACGGAATCCTCCCGTTCCTCCTCTCAGCGATCTTTTGGGAAGGGAAAGAGCTGAGAGGGGGAAAAGCCTCCCATTGAAAACAGCGCTGAGTGAGGTGAGGAATCCTCCCGTTCCTCCTCTCAGCGATCTTTTGGGAAGGGAAAGAGCTGAGAGGGGGAAAAGCCTCCCATTGAAAACAGCGCTGAGTGAGGTGGGGAATCCTCCCCTTCCTCCTCTCAGCGATCTTTTGGGAAGGAAAAGAGCTGAGAGGGGGAAAAGCCTCCCATTGAAAACAGCGCTCAGTGAGGTGGGGAATCCTCCCGTTCCTCCTCTCAGCGATCTTTTGGGAAGGGAGGCTTCTCAAAATGGGTTTCTCTTTGCACCCTTCAATTCGTCTCTCTCTCCCTCTGACGTCCCCCAGTGGCTCAGCGTGAAAAACTGGGGGGAACCGTGCAGAGGAAAAGGAGGAGGAAGGAAAGGGGGGAGAGAAACGGGGGGGGGAGGAAGAGAGAGAGAGAGAAAGAGTGACACGCAAAGGAAGGAAGTTGGGAGACCTCCCTCTAAATACTGATGCCCTCTGCTTTTGGGGGGGAAAGGAGAGGAAGGTCCTTGGTGAACCTCTACCCCCTATTCCCCCTATCCCAGTTAAGCCAGCTAGGTTTGGGACCCAGCCTTTCTAACTTCATTTGGGATCTTCTAAAATCCCACTCCCACCCGGTCACATTGCTGGCAAGCCACTCCCAACCGGTCACATGGTCGGCAAGCCACTCCCACAAAGCAGGCCACACCCACAGAGTAGGTTCCAAAATTTTTTGAAACCCACCACTGATAAGGCCGACTCAAAAGGCATGCCCCCTCCTTACCATACCTATGGGCTCTGAATCCAATGGCGATGTCTGTTGTGCTCTGTGAATTTATGGAGAGCTAACCCTAACCCTAAGTAGAATTTTCCCCAATGGGATTTTCCCATGTATTTTCCCAGGAAATGTACATAAGGCTGACCCAAAAGGCGTGCCCCCTCCTAACCATACCTATGAGTGCTGAATCCAATGGCGATGTCCGTTTTGCTCTGTGAATTCATGGAAAGCTAACCCTAACCCGAAGTAGAATTTTCCGCAATGGGATTTTCCCATGTATTTTCCCAGGAAATGTACATAAGGATGGCTCAAAAGGCGTGACCCCTCCTAACCATAACTATGGGCTCCGAATCTAATGGCAATGTCCGTTTTGCTCTGTGAATTCATGGAGAGCTAACCCTAACCCTAAGTAGAATTTTCCGCAATGGGATTTTCCCATGTATTTTCCCAGGAAATGTACATAAGGATGGCTCAAAAGGAGTGACCCGTCCTAACCATACCTTTGGGCTCTGAATCCAATGGCGATGTCCCTTTTGCTCTGTGAACTCATGGAGAGCCCCCTCCTAACCATACTTATGGGCACCAAATCCAATGGCGATATCCGATTTGCTCTGTGAATTCATGGAGAGCTAACCCTAACCCTAAGTAGAATTTTCCCCAATGGGATTTTCCCATGTATTTTCCCAGTTAATGTACATAAGGATGGCTCAAAAGGCGTGACCCCTCCTAACCATACCTATGAGTGCTGAATGCAATGGCAATGTCTGTTTTGCTCTGTGAATTCATGGAGAGCTAACCCTAACCCTAAGTAGAATTTTCCCCAATGGGATTTTCCCATGTATTTTGTCAGGAAATGTACATAAGGCTGACTCAAAAGGCATGCCCCCTCCTAACCATACCTATGAGTGCTAAATCCAATGGCAATGTCTGTTTTGCTCTGTGAATTCATGGAAAGCTAACCCTAACCCTAAGTAGAATTTTCCCCAATGGGATTTTCCCATGCATTTTGCCAGGAAATGTACATACATCCGACTCAAAAGGCGTGCCCCCTCCTAACCATACCTATGGGCTCCGAATCCAATGGCAATGTCTATTTTGCTCTGTGAATTCATGGAGAGCTAACCCTAACCCTAAGTAGAATTTTCCCCAATGGGATTTTCCCATGTATTTTCCCAGTTAATGTACATAAGGATGGCTCAAAAGGCGTGACCCCTCCTAACCATACCTATGAGTGCTGAATGCAATGGCAATGTCTGTTTTGCTCTGTGAATTCATGGAGAGCTAACCCTAACCCTAAGTAGAATTTTCCCCAATGGGATTTTCCCATATATTTTGCCAGGAAATGTACATACATCCGACTCAAAAGGTGTGCCCCCTCCTAACCATACCTATGGGCGCTGAATCTAATGGCGATGTCTGTTTTGCTCTGTGAATTCATGGAGAGCTAACCCTAACCCTAAGTAGAATTTTCCCGAATGGGATTTTCCCATGCATTTTGCCAGGAAATGTACATACATCCGACTCAAAAGGCGTGCCCCCTCCTAACCATACCTATGGGCTCCGAATCCAATGGCGATGTCTGTTTTGCTCTGTGAATTCATGGAGAGCTAACCCTAACCCTAAGTAGAATTTTCCCCAATGGGATTTTCCCATGTATTTTGTCAGGAAATGTACATAAGGCTGACTCAAAAGGCATGCCCCCTCCTAACCATACCTATGAGTGCTAAATCCAATGGCAATGTCTGTTCTGCTCTGTGAATTCATGGAAAGCTAACCCTAACCCTAAGTAGAATTTTCCGCAATGGCATTTTCCCATGTATTTTGCCAGGAAATGTACATACATCCGACTGAAAAGGCGTGCCGCCTCCTAACCATACCTATGGGCTCCGAATCCAATGGCAATGTCTATTTTGCTCTGTGAATTCATGGAGAGCTAACCCTAACCCTAATTAGAATTTTCCCCAATGGGATTTTCCCATGTATTTTGCCAGGAAATGTACATAAGGCTGGCTCAAAAGGCTTGACTCCTCCTTACCATACCTATGGGCTCTGAATCCAATGGCGATGTCCGTTTTGCTCTGTGAACTCATGGAGAGCCCCCTCCTAACCATACTTATGGGCACCAAATCCAATGGCAATGTCTATTTGACTCTGTGAATTCATGGAGAGCTAACCCTAAGTAGAATTTTCCTCAATGGCAGTTTCCCATATATTTTGCCAGGAAATATACATAAGGCCGACACAAAAGGCGTGCCCCCTCCTCACCATACCTTTGGGCTCTGAATCCAATGGCGATGTCCGTTTTGCTCTGTGAACTCATGGAGAGCTAAACCTAACCCTAAGTAGAATTTTCCCCAATGGGATTTTCCCATGTATTTTCACAGGAAATGTACATAAGGATGGCTCAAAAGGCGTGACCCCTCCTAACCATACCTATGGGCTCTGAATCCAATGGCGATGTCCGTTTTGCTCTGTGAATTCATGTAGAGCTAACCCTAACCCTAAGTAGAATTTTCCCCAATGGGATTTTCCCATGTATTTTGCCAGGAAATGTACATACATCCGACTCAAAAGGCATGCCCCCTCCTAACCATACCTATGGGCGCTGAATCTAATGGCGATGTCTGTTTTGCTCTGTGAATTCATGGAGAGCTAACCCTAACCCTAAGTAGAATTTTCCGCAATGGCATTTTCCCATGTATTTTCCCAGGAAATGTACATAAGGCCAACTCAAAAGGCGTGATCCCTCCTAACCATACCCATGGGCGCCGAATCCAATGGCAATGTCTATTTGGCTCTGTGAATTCATGGAGAGCTAACCCTAACCCTAAGTAGAATTTTCCCCAATGGGATTTTCCCATGTATTTTGCCAGGAAATGTACATAAGGCTGGCTCAAAAGGCGTGACTCCTCCTTACCATACCTATGGGCTCTGAATCCAATGGCGATGTCTGTTTTGCTCTGTGAATTCATGGAGAGCTAACCCTAACCCTAAGTAGAATTTTCCTCAATGGCAGTTTCCCATATATTTTGCCAGGAAATATACATAAGGCCGACACAAAAGGCGTGCCCCCTCCTAACCATACCTATGGGCTCCGAATCCAATGGCAATGTCTATTTTGCTCTGTGAATTCATGGAGAGCTAACCCTAACCCTAAGTAGAATTTTCCCCAATGGGATTTTCCCATGCATTTTGCCAGGAAATGTACATACATCCGACTCAAAAGGTGTGCCCCCTCCTAACCATACCTATGGGCGCTGAATCTAATGGCGATGTCTGTTTTGCTCTGTGAATTCATGGAGAGCTAACCCTAACCCTAAGTAGAATTTTCCGCAATGGGATTTTCCCATGTATTTTCCCAGGAAATGTACATAAGGCCGACTCAAAAGGCGTGATCCCTCCTAACCATACCCATGGGCGCCGAATCCAATGGCAATGTCTATTTGGCTCTGTGAATTCATGGAGAGCTAACCCTAACCCTAAGTAGAATTTTCCCCAATGGGATTTTCCCATGTATTTTGCCAGGAAATGTACATAAGGCTGGCTCAAAAGGCGTGACTCCTTCTTACCATACCTATGGGCTCTGAATCCAATGGCGATGTCTGTTTTGCTCTGTGAATTCATGGAGAGCTAACCCTAACCCTAAGTAGAATTTTCCTCAATGGCAGTTTCCCATATATTTTGCCAGGAAATATACATAAGGCCGACACAAAAGGCGTGCCCCCTCCTAACCATACCTATGGGCTCCGAATCCAATGGCAATGTCTATTTTGCTCTGTGAATTCATGGAGAGCTAACCCTAACCCTAAGTAGAATTTTCCCCAATGGGATTTTCCCATGCATTTTGCCAGGAAATGTACATACATCCGACTCAAAAGGTGTGCCCCCTCCTAACCATACCTATGGGCGCTGAATCTAATGGCGATGTCTGTTTTGCTCTGTGAATTCATGGAGAGCTAACCCTAACCCTAAGTAGAATTTTCCCCAATGGGATTTTCCCATGTATTTTCCCAGGAAATGTACATACATCCGACTCAAAAGGCGTGCCCCCTCCTAACCATACCTATGGGCTCCGAATCCAATGGCAATGTCTATTTTGCTCTGTGAATTCATGGAGAGCTAACCCTAACCCTAAGTAGAATTTTCCCCAATGGGATTTTCCCATGTATTTTGCCAGGAAATGTACATACATCCGACTCAAAAGGTGTGCCCCCTCCTAACCATACCTATGGGCTCTGAATCCAATGGCGATGTCTGTTTTGCTCTGTGAATTCATGGAGAGCTAACCCTAACCCTAAGTAGAATTTTCCCCAATGGGATTTTCCCATGTATTTTCCCAGTTAATGTACATAAGGATGGCTCAAAAGGCGTGACCCCTCCTAACCATACCTATGAGTGCTGAATGCAATGGCAATGTCTGTTTTGCTCTGTGAATTCATGGAGAGCTAACCCTAACCCTAAGTAGAATTTTCCCCAATGGGATTTTCCCATGTATTTTGTCAGGAAATGTACATAAGGCTGACTCAAAAGGCATGCCCCCTCCTAACCATACCTATGAGTGCTAAATCCAATGGCAATGTCTGTTTTGCTCTGTGAATTCATGGAAAGCTAACCCTAACCCTAAGTAGAATTTTCCCCAATGGGATTTTCCCATGCATTTTGCCAGGAAATGTACATACATCCGACTCAAAAGGCGTGCCCCCTCCTAACCATACCTATGGGCTCCGAATCCAATGGCAATGTCTATTTTGCTCTGTGAATTCATGGAGAGCTAACCCTAACCCTAAGTAGAATTTTCCCCAATGGGATTTTCCCATGTATTTTCCCAGGAAATGTACATACATCCGACTCAAAAGGCGTGCCCCCTCCTAACCATACCTATGGACTCCGAATCCAATGGCAATGTCTATTTTGCTCTGTGAATTCATGGAGAGCTAACCCTAACCCTAAGTAGAATTTTCCCCAATGGGATTTTCCCATGTATTTTGCCAGGAAATGTACATACATCCGACTCAAAAGGCGTGCCCCCTCCTAACCATACCTATGGGCTCCGAATCCAATGGCAATGTCTATTTTGCTCTGTGAATTCATGGAGAGCTAACCCTAACCCTAAGTAGAATTTTCCCCAATGGGATTTTCCCATATATTTTGCCAGGAAATGTACATACATCCGACTCAAAAGGTGTGCCCCCTCCTAACCATACCTATGGGCGCTGAATCTAATGGCGATGTCTGTTTTGCTCTGTGAATTCATGGAGAGCTAACCCTAACCCTAAGTAGAATTTTCCCCAATGGGATTTTCCCATGTATTTTGTCAGGAAATGTACATAAGGCCGACTCAAAAGGCATGCCCCCTCCTAACCATACCTATGAGTGCTAAATCCAATGGCAATGTCTGTTTTGCTCTGTGAATTCATGGAAAGCTAACCCTAACCCTAAGTAGAATTTTCCCGAATGGGATTTTCCCATGCATTTTGCCAGGAAATGTACATACATCCGACTCAAAAGGCGTGCCCCCTCCTAACCATACCTATGGGCTCCGAATCCAATGGCGATGTCTGTTTTGCTCTGTGAATTCATGGAGAGCTAACCCTAACCCTAAGTAGAATTTTCCCCAATGGGATTTTCCCATGTATTTTGTCAGGAAATGTACATAAGGCTGACTCAAAAGGCATGCCCCCTCCTAACCATACCTATGAGTGCTAAATCCAATGGCAATGTCTGTTCTGCTCTGTGAATTCATGGAAAGCTAACCCTAACCCTAAGTAGAATTTTCCGCAATGGCATTTTCCCATGTATTTTGCCAGGAAATGTACATACATCCGACTGAAAAGGCGTGCCGCCTCCTAACCATACCTATGGGCTCCGAATCCAATGGCAATGTCTATTTTGCTCTGTGAATTCATGGAGAGCTAACCCTAACCCTAATTAGAATTTTCCCCAATGGGATTTTCCCATGTATTTTGCCAGGAAATGTACATAAGGCTGGCTCAAAAGGCGTGACTCCTCCTTACCATACCTATGGGCTCTGAATCCAATGGCGATGTCCGTTTTGCTCTGTGAACTCATGGAGAGCCCCCTCCTAACCATACTTATGGGCACCAAATCCAATGGCAATGTCTATTTGACTCTGTGAATTCATGGAGAGCTAACCCTAAGTAGAATTTTCCTCAATGGCAGTTTCCCATATATTTTGCCAGGAAATATACATAAGGCCGACACAAAAGGCGTGCCCCCTCCTCACCATACCTTTGGGCTCTGAATCCAATGGCGATGTCCGTTTTGCTCTGTGAACTCATGGAGAGCTAAACCTAACCCTAAGTAGAATTTTCCCCAATGGGATTTTCCCATGTATTTTCACAGGAAATGTACATAAGGATGGCTCAAAAGGCGTGACCCCTCCTAACCATACCTATGGGCTCTGAATCCAATGGCGATGTCCGTTTTGCTCTGTGAATTCATGGAGAGCTAACCCTAACCCTAAGTAGAATTTTCCCCAATGGGATTTTCCCATGTATTTTGCCAGGAAATGTACATACATCCGACTCAAAAGGCATGCCCCCTCCTAACCATACCTATGGGCGCTGAATCTAATGGCGATGTCTGTTTTGCTCTGTGAATTCATGGAGAGCTAACCCTAACCCTAAGTAGAATTTTCCGCAATGGCATTTTCCCATGTATTTTCCCAGGAAATGTACATAAGGCCGACTCAAAAGGCGTGATCCCTCCTAACCATACCTATGGGCGCCGAATCCAATGGCAATGTCTATTTGGCTCTGTGAATTCATGGAGAGCTAACCCTAACCCTAAGTAGAATTTTCCCCAATGGGATTTTCCCATGTATTTTGCCAGGAAATGTACATAAGGCTGGCTCAAAAGGCGTGACTCCTCCTTACCATACCTATGGGCTCTGAATCCAATGGCGATGTCTGTTTTGCTCTGTGAATTCATGGAGAGCTAACCCTAACCCTAAGTAGAATTTTCCTCAATGGCAGTTTCCCATATATTTTGCCAGGAAATATACATAAGGCCGACACAAAAGGCGTGCCCCCTCCTAACCATACCTATGGGCTCCGAATCCAATGGCAATGTCTATTTTGCTCTGTGAATTCATGGAGAGCTAACCCTAACCCTAAGTAGAATTTTCCCCAATGGGATTTTCCCATGCATTTTGCCAGGAAATGTACATACATCCGACTCAAAAGGTGTGCCCCCTCCTAACCATACCTATGGGCGCTGAATCTAATGGCGATGTCTGTTTTGCTCTGTGAATTCATGGAGAGCTAACCCTAACCCTAAGTAGAATTTTCCCCAATGGGATTTTCCCATGTATTTTCCCAGGAAATGTACATACATCCGACTCAAAAGGCGTGCCCCCTCCTAACCATACCTATGGGCTCCGAATCCAATGGCAATGTCTATTTTGCTCTGTGAATTCATGGAGAGCTAACCCTAACCCTAAGTAGAATTTTCCCCAATGGGATTTTCCCATGTATTTTGCCAGGAAATGTACATACATCCGACTCAAAAGGCATGCCCCCTCCTAACCATACCTATGGGCGCTGAATCTAATGGCGATGTCTGTTTTGCTCTGTGAATTCATGGAGAGCTAACCCTAACCCTAAGTAGAATTTTCCGCAATGGCATTTTCCCATGTATTTTCCCAGGAAATGTACATAAGGCCGACTCAAAAGGCGTGATCCCTCCTAACCATACCTATGGGCGCCGAATCCAATGGCAATGTCTATTTGGCTCTGTGAATTCATGGAGAGCTAACCCTAACCCTAAGTAGAATTTTCCCCAATGGGATTTTCCCATGTATTTTGCCAGGAAATGTACATAAGGCTGGCTCAAAAGGCGTGACTCCTCCTTACCATACCTATGGGCTCTGAATCCAATGGCGATGTCTGTTTTGCTCTGTGAATTCATGGAGAGCTAACCCTAACCCTAAGTAGAATTTTCCTCAATGGCAGTTTCCCATATATTTTGCCAGGAAATATACATAAGGCCGACACAAAAGGCGTGCCCCCTCCTAACCATACCTATGGGCTCCGAATCCAATGGCAATGTCTATTTTGCTCTGTGAATTCATGGAGAGCTAACCCTAACCCTAAGTTGAATTTTCCCCAATGGGATTTTCCCATGTATTTTCCCAGGAAATGTACATACATCCGACTCAAAAGGCGTGCCCCCTCCTAACCATACCTATGGGCTCCGAATCCAATGGCAATGTCTATTTTGCTCTGTGAATTCATGGAGAGCTAACCCTAACCCTAAGTAGAATTTTCCCCAATGGGATTTTCCCATGTATTTTGCCAGGAAATGTACATACATCCGACTCAAAAGGTGTGCCCCCTCCTAACCATACCTATGGGCTCCGAATCCAATGGCAATGTCTATTTTGCTCTGTGAATTCATGGAGAGCTAACCCTAACCCTAAGTAGAATTTTCCCCAATGGGATTTTCCCATATATTTTGCCAGGAAATATACATACATCCGACTCAAAAGGTGTGCCCCCTCCTAACCATACCTATGGGCGCTGAATCTAATGGCGATGTCTGTTTTGCTCTGTGAATTCATGGAGAGCTAACCCTAACCCTAAGTAGAATTTTCCCCAATGGGATTTTCCCATGTATTTTGTCAGGAAATGTACATAAGGCTGACTCAAAAGGCATGCCCCCTCCTAACCATACCTATGAGTGCTAAATCCAATGGCAATGTCTGTTTTGCTCTGTGAATTCATGGAAAGCTAACCCTAACCCTAAGTAGAATTTTCCGCAATGGCATTTTCCCATGTATTTTCCCAGGAAATGTACATACATCCGACTCAAAAGGCGTGCCCCCTCCTAACCATACCTATGGGCTCCGAATCCAATGGCAATGTCTATTTTGCTCTGTGAATTCATGGAGAGCTAACCCTAACCCTAAGTAGAATTTTCCCCAATGGGATTTTCCCATATATTTTGCCAGGAAATGTACATACATCCGACTCAAAAGGCGTGCCCCCTCCTAACCATACCTATGGGCTCCGAAACCAATGGCAATGTCTATTTTGCTCTGTGAATTCATGGAGAGCTAACCCTAACCCTAAGTAGAATTTTCCCCAATGGGATTTTCCCATGTATTTTGTCAGGAAATGTACATAAGGCTGACTCAAAAGGCATGCCCCATCCTAACCATACCTATGAGTGCTAAATCCAATGGCAATGTCTGTTTTGCTCTGTGAATTCATGGAAAGCTAACCCTAACCCTAAGTAGAATTTTCCACAATGGCATTTTCCCATATATTTTGCCAGGAAATGTACATAAGGCCGACTCAAAAGGCGTGATCCCTCCTAACCATACCTATGGGCTCCGAATCCAATGGCAATGTCTATTTGGCTCTGTGAATTCATGGAGAGCTAACCCTAACCCTAAGTAGAATTTTCCTCAATGGCAGTTTCCCATATATTTTGCCAGGAAATATACATAAGGCCGACACAAAAGGCGTGCCCCCTCCTAACCATACCTTTGGGCTCTGAATCCAATGGCGATGTCCGTTTTGCTCTGTGAACTCATGGAGAGCCCCCACCTAACCATACTTATGGGCACCAAATCCAATGGCGATGTCCGTTTTGCTCTGTGAATTCATGGAGAGCTAAACCTAACCCTAAGTAGAATTTTCCCCAATGGGATTTTCCCTTGTATTTTCCCAGGAAATGTACATACATCCGACTCAAAAGGCGTGCCCCCTCCTAACCATACCTATGGGCTCCGAAACCAATGGCAATATCTATTTTGCTCTGTGAATTCATGGAGAGCTAACCCTAACCCTAAGTAGAATTTTCCCCAATGGGATTTTCCCATGTATTTTGCCAGGAAATGTACATACATCCGACTCAAAAGGCGTGCCCCCTACTAACCATACCTATGGGCTCCGAATCCAATGGCAATGTCTATTTTGCTCTGTGAATTCATGGAGAGCTAACCCTAACCCTACGTAGAATTTTCACCAATGGGATTTTCCCATATATTTTGCCAGGAAATGTACATACATCCGACTCAAAAGGCGTGCCCCCTCCTAACCATACCTATGGGCTCTGAATCCAATGGCAATGTCTATTTGACTCTGTGAATTCATGGAGAGCTAAACCTAACCCTAAGTAGAATTTTCCCCAATGGGATTTTCCCTTGTATTTTCCCAGGAAATGTACATAAGGATGGCTCAAAAGGCGTGACCCCTCCTAACCATACCTATGGGCTCTGAATCCAATGGCGATGTCCGTTTTGCTCTGTGAATTCATGGAGAGCTAACCCTAACCCTAAGTAGAATTTTCCCCAATGGGATTTTCCCATGTATTTTCCCAGGAAATGTACATACATCCGACTCAAAAGGCGTGCCCCCTCCTAACCATACCTATGGGCTCCGAAACCAATGGCAATGTCTATTTTGCTCTGTGAATTCATGGAGAGCTAACCCTAACCCTAAGTAGAATTTTCCCCAATGGGATTTTCCCATGTATTTTGCCAGGAAATGTACATACATCCGACTCAAAAGGTGTGCCCCCTCCTAACCGTACCTATGGGCTCCGAATCCAATGGCAATGTCTATTTTGCTCTGTGAATTCATGGAGAGCTAACCCTAACCCTAAGTAGAATTTTCCCCAATGGGATTTTCCCATGTATTTTGTCAGGAAATGTACATAAGGCTGACTCAAAAGTCATGCCCCCTCCTAACCATACCTATGGGCGCAGAATCTAATGGCGATGTCTGTTTTGCTCTGTGAATTCATGGAAAGCTAACCCTAACCCTAAGTAGAATTTTCCGCAATGGCATTTTCCCATGTATTTTGCCAGGAAATGTACATAAGGTCGACTCAAAAGGCGTGATCCCTCCTAACCATACCTATGGGCTCCGAATCCAATGGCAATGTCTATTTTGCTCTGTGAATTCATGGAGAGCTAACCCTAACCCTAAGTAGAATTTTCCCCAATGGGATTTTCCCATATATTTTGCCAGGAAATGTACATACATCCGACTCAAAAGGTGTGCCCCCTCCTAACCATACCTATGGGCGCTGAATCTAATGGCGATGTCTGTTTTGCTCTGTGAATTCATGGAGAGCTAACCCTAACCCTAAGTAGAATTTTCCCCAATGGGATTTTCCCATGTATTTTGTCAGGAAATGTACATAAGGCTGACTCAAAAGGCATGCCCCCTCCTAACCATACCTATGAGTGCTAAATCCAATGGCAATGTCTGTTTTGCTCTGTGAATTCATGGAAAGCTAACCCTAACCCTAAGTAGAATTTTCCGCAATGGCATTTTCCCATGTATTTTGCCAGGAAATGTACATACATCCGACTCAAAAGGCGTGCCCCCTCCTAACCATACCTATGGGCTCCGAATCCAATGGCGATGTCCGTTTTCCTCTGTGAATTCATGGAGAGCTAACCCTAACCCTAAGTAGAATTTTCCCGAATGGAATTTTCCCATGCATTTTGCCAGGAAATGTACATACATCCGACTCAAAAGGCGTGCCCCCTCCTAACCATACCTATGGGCTCCGAATCCAATGGCGATGTCTGTTTTGCTCTGTGAATTCATGGAGAGCTAACCCTAACCCTAAGTAGAATTTTCCCCAATGGGATTTTCCCATGTATTTTGTCAGGAAATGTACATAAGGCTGACTCAAAAGGCATGCCCCCTCCTAACCATACCTATGAGTGCTAAATTCAATGGCAATGTCTGTTCTGCTCTGTGAATTCATGGAAAGCAAACCCTAACCCTAAGTAGAGTTTTCCGCAATGGCATTTTCCCATGTATTTTGCCAGGAAATGTACATACATCCGACTGAAAAGGCGTGCCGCCTCCTAACCATACCTATGGGCTCCGAATCCAATGGCAATGTCTATTTTGCTCTGTGAATTCATGGAGAGCTAACCCTAACCCTAAGTAGAATTTTCCCCAATGGGATTTTCCCATGCATTTTGCCAGGAAATGTACATACATCCGACTCAAAAGGTGTGCCCCCTCCTAACCATACCTATGGGCGCTGAATCTAATGGCGATGTCTGTTTTGCTCTGTGAATTCATGGAGAGCTAACCCTAACCCTAAGTAGAATTTTCCCCAATGGGATTTTCCCATGTATTTTCCCAGGAAATGTACATACATCCGACTCAAAAGGCGTGCCCCCTCCTAACCATACCTATGGGCTCCGAATCCAATGGCAATGTCTATTTTGCTCTGTGAATTCATGGAGAGCTAACCCTAACCCTAAGTAGAATTTTCCCCAATGGGATTTTCCCATGTATTTTGCCAGGAAATGTACATACATCCGACTCAAAAGGCATGCCCCCTCCTAACCATACCTATGGGCGCTGAATCTAATGGCGATGTCTGTTTTGCTCTGTGAATTCATGGAGAGCTAACCCTAACCCTAAGTAGAATTTTCCGCAATGGCATTTTCCCATGTATTTTCCCAGGAAATGTACATAAGGCCGACTCAAAAGGCGTGATCCCTCCTAACCATACCTATGGGCGCCGAATCCAATGGCAATGTCTATTTGGCTCTGTGAATTCATGGAGAGCTAACCCTAACCCTAAGTAGAATTTTCCCCAATGGGATTTTCCCATGTATTTTGCCAGGAAATGTACATAAGGCTGGCTCAAAAGGCGTGACTCCTCCTTACCATACCTATGGGCTCTGAATCCAATGGCGATGTCTGTTTTGCTCTGTGAATTCATGGAGAGCTAACCCTAACCCTAAGTAGAATTTTCCTCAATGGCAGTTTCCCATATATTTTGCCAGGAAATATACATAAGGCCGACACAAAAGGCGTGCCCCCTCCTAACCATACCTATGGGCTCCGAATCCAATGGCAATGTCTATTTTGCTCTGTGAATTCATGGAGAGCTAACCCTAACCCTAAGTTGAATTTTCCCCAATGGGATTTTCCCATGTATTTTCCCAGGAAATGTACATACATCCGACTCAAAAGGCGTGCCCCCTCCTAACCATACCTATGGGCTCCGAATCCAATGGCAATGTCTATTTTGCTCTGTGAATTCATGGAGAGCTAACCCTAACCCTAAGTAGAATTTTCCCCAATGGGATTTTCCCATGTATTTTGCCAGGAAATGTACATACATCCGACTCAAAAGGCGTGCCCCCTCCTAACCATACCTATGGGCTCCGAATCCAATGGCAATGTCTATTTTGCTCTGTGAATTCATGGAGAGCTAACCCTAACCCTAAGTAGAATTTTCCCCAATGGGATTTTCCCATATATTTTGCCAGGAAATATACATACATCCGACTCAAAAGGTGTGCCCCCTCCTAACCATACCTATGGGCGCTGAATCTAATGGCGATGTCTGTTTTGCTCTGTGAATTCATGGAGAGCTAACCCTAACCCTAAGTAGAATTTTCCCCAATGGGATTTTCCCATGTATTTTGTCAGGAAATGTACATAAGGCTGACTCAAAAGGCATGCCCCCTCCTAACCATACCTATGAGTGCTAAATCCAATGGCAATGTCTGTTTTGCTCTGTGAATTCATGGAAAGCTAACCCTAACCCTAAGTAGAATTTTCCGCAATGGCATTTTCCCATGTATTTTCCCAGGAAATGTACATACATCCGACTCAAAAGGCGTGCCCCCTCCTAACCATACCTATGGGCTCCGAATCCAATGGCAATGTCTATTTTGCTCTGTGAATTCATGGAGAGCTAACCCTAACCCTAAGTAGAATTTTCCCCAATGGGATTTTCCCATATATTTTGCCAGGAAATGTACATACATCCGACTCAAAAGGCGTGCCCCCTCCTAACCATACCTATGGGCTCCGAAACCAATGGCAATGTCTATTTTGCTCTGTGAATTCATGGAGAGCTAACCCTAACCCTAAGTAGAATTTTCCCCAATGGGATTTTCCCATGTATTTTGTCAGGAAATGTACATAAGGCTGACTCAAAAGGCATGCCCCATCCTAACCATACCTATGAGTGCTAAATCCAATGGCAATGTCTGTTTTGCTCTGTGAATTCATGGAAAGCTAACCCTAACCCTAAGTAGAAT
The DNA here is from genome assembly GCF_964273705.1 of Natrix helvetica. Lineage (NCBI taxonomy): Eukaryota > Metazoa > Chordata > Lepidosauria > Squamata > Natricidae > Natrix > Natrix helvetica. The sequence goes on from NC_138558.1 coordinate 18,089,362, forward strand.
TTTCCACAATGGCATTTTCCCATATATTTTGCCAGGAAATGTACATAAGGCCGACTCAAAAGGCGTGATCCCTCCTAACCATACCTATGGGCTCCGAATCCAATGGCAATGTCTATTTGGCTCTGTGAATTCATGGAGAGCTAACCCTAACCCTAAGTAGAATTTTCCTCAATGGCAGTTTCCCATATATTTTGCCAGGAAATATACATAAGGCCGACACAAAAGGCGTGCCCCCTCCTAACCATACCTTTGGGCTCTGAATCCAATGGCGATGTCCGTTTTGCTCTGTGAACTCATGGAGAGCCCCCACCTAACCATACTTATGGGCACCAAATCCAATGGCGATGTCCGTTTTGCTCTGTGAATTCATGGAGAGCTAAACCTAACCCTAAGTAGAATTTTCCCCAATGGGATTTTCCCTTGTATTTTCCCAGGAAATGTACATACATCCGACTCAAAAGGCGTGCCCCCTCCTAACCATACCTATGGGCTCCGAAACCAATGGCAATATCTATTTTGCTCTGTGAATTCATGGAGAGCTAACCCTAACCCTAAGTAGAATTTTCCCCAATGGGATTTTCCCATGTATTTTGCCAGGAAATGTACATACATCCGACTCAAAAGGCGTGCCCCCTACTAACCATACCTATGGGCTCCGAATCCAATGGCAATGTCTATTTTGCTCTGTGAATTCATGGAGAGCTAACCCTAACCCTACGTAGAATTTTCACCAATGGGATTTTCCCATATATTTTGCCAGGAAATGTACATACATCCGACTCAAAAGGCGTGCCCCCTCCTAACCATACCTATGGGCTCTGAATCCAATGGCAATGTCTATTTGACTCTGTGAATTCATGGAGAGCTAAACCTAACCCTAAGTAGAATTTTCCCCAATGGGATTTTCCCTTGTATTTTCCCAGGAAATGTACATAAGGATGGCTCAAAAGGCGTGACCCCTCCTAACCATACCTATGGGCTCTGAATCCAATGGCGATGTCCGTTTTGCTCTGTGAATTCATGGAGAGCTAACCCTAACCCTAAGTAGAATTTTCCCCAATGGGATTTTCCCATGTATTTTCCCAGGAAATGTACATACATCCGACTCAAAAGGCGTGCCCCCTCCTAACCATACCTATGGGCTCCGAAACCAATGGCAATGTCTATTTTGCTCTGTGAATTCATGGAGAGCTAACCCTAACCCTAAGTAGAATTTTCCCCAATGGGATTTTCCCATGTATTTTGCCAGGAAATGTACATACATCCGACTCAAAAGGTGTGCCCCCTCCTAACCGTACCTATGGGCTCCGAATCCAATGGCAATGTCTATTTTGCTCTGTGAATTCATGGAGAGCTAACCCTAACCCTAAGTAGAATTTTCCCCAATGGGATTTTCCCATGTATTTTGTCAGGAAATGTACATAAGGCTGACTCAAAAGTCATGCCCCCTCCTAACCATACCTATGGGCGCAGAATCTAATGGCGATGTCTGTTTTGCTCTGTGAATTCATGGAAAGCTAACCCTAACCCTAAGTAGAATTTTCCGCAATGGCATTTTCCCATGTATTTTGCCAGGAAATGTACATAAGGTCGACTCAAAAGGCGTGATCCCTCCTAACCATACCTATGGGCTCCGAATCCAATGGCAATGTCTATTTTGCTCTGTGAATTCATGGAGAGCTAACCCTAACCCTAAGTAGAATTTTCCCCAATGGGATTTTCCCATATATTTTGCCAGGAAATGTACATACATCCGACTCAAAAGGTGTGCCCCCTCCTAACCATACCTATGGGCGCTGAATCTAATGGCGATGTCTGTTTTGCTCTGTGAATTCATGGAGAGCTAACCCTAACCCTAAGTAGAATTTTCCCCAATGGGATTTTCCCATGTATTTTGTCAGGAAATGTACATAAGGCTGACTCAAAAGGCATGCCCCCTCCTAACCATACCTATGAGTGCTAAATCCAATGGCAATGTCTGTTTTGCTCTGTGAATTCATGGAAAGCTAACCCTAACCCTAAGTAGAATTTTCCGCAATGGCATTTTCCCATGTATTTTGCCAGGAAATGTACATACATCCGACTCAAAAGGCGTGCCCCCTCCTAACCATACCTATGGGCTCCGAATCCAATGGCAATGTCTATTTTGCTCTGTGAATTCATGGAGAGCTAACCCTAACCCTAAGTAGAATTTTCCCCAATGGGATTTTCCCATGTATTTTGCCAGGAAATGTACATAAGGCTGGCTCAAAAGGCGTGACTCCTCCTTACCATACCTATGGGCTCTGAATCTAATGGCGATGTCCGTTTTGCTCTGTGAACTCATGGAGAGCCCCCTCCTAACCATACTTATGGGCACCAAATCCAATGGCAATGTCTATTTGACTCTGTGAATTCATGGAGAGCTAACCCTAAGTAGAATTTTCCTCAATGGCAGTTTCCCATATATTTTGCCAGGAAATATACATAAGGCCGACACAAAAGGCGTGCCCCCTCCTCACCATACCTTTGGGCTCTGAATCCAATGGCGATGTCCGTTTTGCTCTGTGAACTCATGGAGAGCTAAACCTAACCCTAAGTAGAATTTTCCCCAATGTGATTTTCCCATGTATTTTCCTAGGAAATGTACATAAGGATGGCTCAAAAGGCGTGACCCCTCCTAACCATACCTATGGGCTCTGAATCCAATGGCGATGTCCGTTTTGCTCTGTGAATTCATGGAGAGCTAACCCTAACCCTAAGTAGAATTTTCCGCAATGGCATTTTCCCACGTATTTTCCCAGGAAATGTACATAAGGCCGACTCAAAAGGCGTGACCCCTCCTAACCATACCTATGGGCTCTGAATCCAATGGCGATGTCAGTTTTGCTCTGTGAATTCATGGAGAGCTAACCCTAACCCTAAGTAGAATTTTCCCCAATGGGATTTTCCCATGCATTTTGCCAGGAAATGTACATACATCCGACTCAAAAGGTGTGCCCCCTCCTAACCATACCTATGGGCGCTGAATCTAATGGCGATGTCTGTTTTGCTCTGTGAATTCATGGAGAGCTAACCCTAACCCTAAGTAGAATTTTCCCCAATGGGATTTTCCCATGTATTTTCCCAGGAAATGTACATACATCCGACTCAAAAGGCGTGCCCCCTCCTAACCATACCTATGGGCTCCGAATCCAATGGCAATGTCTATTTTGCTCTGTAAATTCATGGAGAGCTAAACCTAACCCTAAGTAGAATTTTCCCCAATGGGATTTTCCCATGTATTTTCCCAGGAAATGTACATACATCCGACTCAAAAGGTGTGCCCCCTCCTAACCGTACCTATGGGCTCCGAATCCAATGGCAATGTCTATTTTGCTCTGTGAATTCATGGAGAGCTAACCCTAACCCTAAGTAGAATTTTCCCCAATGGGATTTTCCCATGTATTTTGTCAGGAAATGTACATAAGGCTGACTCAAAAGTCATGCCCCCTCCTAACCATACCTATGGGCGCAGAATCTAATGGCGATGTCTGTTTTGCTCTGTGAATTCATGGAAAGCTAACCCTAACCCTAAGTAGAATTTTCCGCAATGGCATTTTCCCATGTATTTTGCCAGGAAATGTACATAAGGTCGACTCAAAAGGCGTGATCCCTCCTAACCATACCTATGGGCTCCGAATCCAATGGCAATGTCTATTTGACTCTGTGAATTCATGGAGAGCTAACCCTAACCCTAAGTAGAATTTTCCCCAATGGGATTTTCCCATATATTTTGCCAGGAAATGTACATACATCCGACTCAAAAGGTGTGCCCCCTCCTAAAGATACCTATGGGCGCTGAATCTAATGGCGATGTCTGTTTTGCTCTGTGAATTCATGGAGAGCTAACCCTAACCCTAAGTAGAATTTTCCCCAATGGGATTTTCCCATGTATTTTGTCAGGAAATGTACATAAGGCTGACTCAAAAGGCATGCCCCCTCCTAACCATACCTATGAGTGCTAAATCCAATGGCAATGTCTGTTCTGCTCTGTGAATTCATGGAAAGCAAACCCTAACCCTAAGTAGAGTTTTCCGCAATGGCATTTTCCCATGTATTTTGCCAGGAAATGTACATACATCCGACTGAAAAGGCGTGCCGCCTCCTAACCATACCTATGGGCTCCGAATCCAATGGCAATGTCTATTTTGCTCTGTGAATTCATGGAGAGCTAACCCTAACCCTAAGTAGAATTTTCCCCAATGGGATTTTCCCATGTATTTTGCCAGGAAATGTACATAAGGCTGGCTCAAAAGGCGTGACTCCTCCTTACCATACCTATGGGCTCTGAATCCAATGGCGATGTCCGTTTTGCTCTGTGAACTCATGGAGAGCCCCCTCCTAACCATACTTATGGGCACCAAATCCAATGGCAATGTCTATTTGACTCTGTGAATTCATGGAGAGCTAACCCTAAGTAGAATTTTCCTCAATGGCAGTTTCCCATATATTTTGCCAGGAAATATACATAAGGCCGACACAAAAGGCGTGCCCCCTCCTCACCATACCTTTGGGCTCTGAATCCAATGGCGATGTCCGTTTTGCTCTGTGAACTCATGGAGAGCTAAACCTAACCCTAAGTACAATTTTCCCCAATGTGATTTTCCCATGTATTTTCCTAGGAAATGTACATAAGGATGGCTCAAAAGGCGTGACCCCTCCTAACCATACCTATGGGCTCTGAATCCAATGGCGATGTCCGTTTTGCTCTGTGAATTCATGGAGAGCTAACCCTAACCCTAAGTAGAATTTTCCGCAATGGCATTTTCCCACGTATTTTCCCAGGAAATGTACATAAGGCCGACTCAAAAGGCGTGACCCCTCCTAACCATACCTATGGGCTCTGAATCCAATGGCGATGTCAGTTTTGCTCTGTGAATTCATGGAGAGCTAACCCTAACCCTAAGTAGAATTTTCCCCAATGGGATTTTCCCATGCATTTTGCCAGGAAATGTACATACATCCGACTCAAAAGGTGTGCCCCCTCCTAACCATACCTATGGGCGCTGAATCTAATGGCGATGTCTGTTTTGCTCTGTGAATTCATGGAGAGCTAACCCTAACCCTAAGTAGAATTTTCCCCAATGGGATTTTCCCATGTATTTTCCCAGGAAATGTACATACATCCGACTCAAAAGGCGTGCCCCCTCCTAACCATACCTATGGGCTCCGAATCCAATGGCAATGTCTATTTTGCTCTGTAAATTCATGGAGAGCTAAACCTAACCCTAAGTAGAATTTTCCCCAATGGGATTTTCCCTTGTATTTTCCCAAGAAATGTACATAAGGATGGCTCAAAAGGCGTGACCCCTCCTAACCATACCTATGGTCTCTGAATCCAATGGCGATGTCCGTTTTGCTCTGTGAATTCATGGAGAGCTAACCCTAACCCTAAGTAGAATTTTCCCCAATGGGATTTTCCCATGTATTTTCCCAGGAAATGTACATACATCCGACTCAAAAGGCGTGCCCCCTCCTAACCATACCTATGGGCTCCGAAACCAATGGCAATGTCTATTTTGCTCTGTGAATTCATGGAGAGCTAACCCTAACCCTAAGTAGAATTTTCCCCAATGGGATTTTCCCATGTATTTTGCCAGGAAATGTACATACATCCGACTCAAAAGGTGTGCCCCCTCCTAACCGTACCTATGGGCTCCGAATCCAATGGCAATGTCTATTTTGCTCTGTGAATTCATGGAGAGCTAACCCTAACCCTAAGTAGAATTTTCCCCAATGGGATTTTCCCATGTATTTTGTCAGGAAATGTACATAAGGCTGACTCAAAAGTCATGCCCCCTCCTAACCATACCTATGGGCGCAGAATCTAATGGCGATGTCTGTTTTGCTCTGTGAATTCATGGAAAGCTAACCCTAACCCTAAGTAGAATTTTCCGCAATGGCATTTTCCCATGTATTTTGCCAGGAAATGTACATAAGGTCGACTCAAAAGGCGTGATCCCTCCTAACCATACCTATGGGCTCCGAATCCAATGGCAATGTCTATTTTGCTCTGTGAATTCGTGGAGAGCTAACCCTAACCCTAAGTAGAATTTTCCCCAATGGGATTTTCCCATATATTTTGCCAGGAAATGTACATATATCCGACTCAAAAGGTGTGCCCCCTCCTAACCATACCTATGGGCGCTGAATCTAATGGCGATGTCTGTTTTGCTCTGTGAATTCATGGAGAGCTAACCCTAACCCTAAGTAGAATTTTCCGCAATGGGATTTTCCCATGTATTTTGTCAGGAAATGTACATAAGGCTGACTCAAAAGGCATGCCCCCTCCTAACCATACCTATGAGTGCTAAATCCAATGGCAATGTCTGTTTTGCTCTGTGAATTCATGGAAAGCTAACCCTAACCCTAAGTAGAATTTTCCGCAATGGCATTTTTCCATGTATTTTGCCAGGAAATGTACATACATCCGACTCAAAAGGCGTGCCCCCTCCTAACCATACCTATGGGCTCCGAATCCAATGGCGATGTCCGTTTTCCTCTGTGAATTCATGGAGAGCTAACCCTAACCCTAAGTAGAATTTTCCCGAATGGAATTTTCCCATGCATTTTGCCAGGAAATGTACATACATCCGACTCAAAAGGCGTGCCCCCTCCTAACCATACCTATGGGCTCCGAATCCAATGGCGATGTCTGTTTTGCTCTGTGAATTCATGGAGAGCTAACCCTAACCCTAAGTAGAATTTTCCCCAATGGGATTTTCCCATGTATTTTGTCAGGAAATGTACATAAGGCTGACTCAAAAGGCATGCCCCCTCCTAACCATACCTATGAGTGCTAAATTCAATGGCAATGTCTGTTCTGCTCTGTGAATTCATGGAAAGCAAACCCTAACCCTAAGTAGAGTTTTCCGCAATGGCATTTTCCCATGTATTTTGCCAGGAAATGTACATAAGGCTGACTCAAAAGTCATGCCCCCTCCTAACCATACCTATGGGCGCAGAATCTAATGGCGATGTCTGTTTTGCTCTGTGAATTCATGGAAAGCTAACCCTAACCCTAAGTAGAATTTTCCGCAATGGCATTTTCCCATGTATTTTGCCAGTAAATGTACATAAGGTCGACTCAAAAGGCGTGATCCCTCCTAACCATACCTATGGGCTCCGAATCCAATGGCAATGTCTATTTTGCTCTGTGAATTCATGGAGAGCTAACCCTAACCCTAAGTAGAATTTTCCCCAATGGGATTTTCCCATATATTTTGCCAGGAAATGTACATACATCCGACTCAAAAGGTGTGCCCCCTCCTAACCATACCTATGGGCTCCGAATCCAATGGCAATGTCTATTTTGCTCTGTGAATTCATGGAGAGCTAACCCTAACCCTAAGTAGAATTTTCCCCAATGGGATTTTCCCATGTATTTTGTCAGGAAATGTACATAAGGCTGACTCAAAAGGCATGCCCCCTCCTAACCATACCTATGAGTGCTAAATTCAATGGCAATGTCTGTTCTGCTCTGTGAATTCATGGAAAGCTAACCCTAACCCTAAGTAGAATTTTCCGCAATGGCATTTTCCCATGTATTTTGCCAGGAAATGTACATACATCCGACTGAAAAGGCGTGCCGCCTCCTAACTATACCTATGGGCTCCGAATCCAATGGCAATGTCTATTTTGCTCTGTGAATTCATGGAGAGCTAACCCTAACCCTAATTAGAATTTTCCCCAATGGGATTTTCCCATGTATTTTGCCAGGAAATGTACATAAGGCTGGCTCAAAAGGCGTGACTCCTCCTTACCATACCTATGGGCTCTGAATCCAATGGCGATGTCCGTTTTGCTCTGTGAACTCATGGAGAGCCCCCTCCTAACCATACTTATGGGCACCAAATCCAATGGCAATGTCTATTTGACTCTGTGAATTCATGGAGAGCTAACCCTAACCCTAAGTAGAATTTTCCTCAATGGCAGTTTTCCATATATTTTGCCAGGAAATATACATAAGGCCGACACAAAAGGCGTGCCCCCTCCTCACCATACCTTTGGGCTCTGAATCCAATGGCGATGTCCGTTTTGCTCTGTGAACTCATGGAGAGCTAAACCTAACCCTAAGTAGAATTTTCCCCAATGTGATTTTCCCATGTATTTTCCTAGGAAATGTACATAAGGATGGCTCAAAAGGCGTGACCCCTCCTAACCATACCTATGGGCTCTGAATCCAATGGCGATGTCCGTTTTGCTCTGTGAATTCATGGAGAGCTAACCCTAACCCTAAGTAGAATTTTCCGCAATGGCATTTTCCCACGTATTTTCCCAGGAAATGTACATAAGGCCGACTCAAAAGGCGTGATCCCTCCTAACCATACCTATGGGCTCCGAATCCAATGGCAATGTCTATTTTGCTCTGTGAATTCATGGAGAGCTAACCCTAACCCTAAGTAGAATTTTCCCCAATGGGATTTTCCCATATATTTTGCCAGGAAATGTACATACATCCGACTCAAAAGGTGTGCCCCCTCCTAACCATACCTATGGGCGCTGAATCTAATGGCGATGTCTGTTTTGCTCTGTGAATTCATGGAGAGCTAACCCTAACCCTAAGTAGAATTTTCCCCAATGGGATTTTCCCATGTATTTTGTCAGGAAATGTACATAAGGCTGACTCAAAAGGCATGCCCCCTCCTAACCATACCTATGAGTGCTAAATCCAATGGCAATGTCTGTTTTGCTCTGTGAATTCATGGAAAGCTAACCCTAACCCTAAGTAGAATTTTCCGCAATGGCATTTTCCCATGTATTTTGCCAGGAAATGTACATACATCCGACTCAAAAGGCGTGCCCCCTCCTAACCATACCTATGGGCTCCGAATCCAATGGCGATGTCCGTTTTCCTCTGTGAATTCATGGAGAGCTAACCCTAACCCTAAGTAGAATTTTCCCGAATGGAATTTTCCCATGCATTTTGCCAGGAAATGTACATACATCCGACTCAAAAGGCGTGCCCCCTCCTAACCATACCTATGGGCTCCGAATCCAATGGCGATGTCTGTTTTGCTCTGTGAATTCATGGAGAGCTAACCCTAACCCTAAGTAGAATTTTCCCCAATGGGATTTTCCCATGTATTTTGTCAGGAAATGTACATAAGGCTGACTCAAAAGGCATGCCCCCTCCTAACCATACCTATGAGTGCTAAATTCAATGGCAATGTCTGTTCTGCTCTGTGAATTCATGGAAAGCAAACCCTAACCCTAAGTAGAGTTTTCCGCAATGGCATTTTCCCATGTATTTTGCCAGGAAATGTACATACATCCGACTGAAAAGGCGTGCCGCCTCCTAACCATACCTATGGGCTCCGAATCCAATGGCAATGTCTATTTTGCTCTGTGAATTCATGGAGAGCTAACCCTAACCCTAAGTAGAATTTTCCCCAATGGGATTTTCCCATGTATTTTGCCAGGAAATGTACATAAGGCTGGCTCAAAAGGCGTGACTCCTCCTTACCATACCTATGGGCTCTGAATCTAATGGCGATGTCCGTTTTGCTCTGTGAACTCATGGAGAGCCCCCTCCTAACCATACTTATGGGCACCAAATCCAATGGCAATGTCTATTTGACTCTGTGAATTCATGGAGAGCTAACCCTAAGTAGAATTTTCCTCAATGGCAGTTTCCCATATATTTTGCCAGGAAATATACATAAGGCCGACACAAAAGGCGTGCCCCCTCCTCACCATACCTTTGGGCTCTGAATCCAATGGCGATGTCCGTTTTGCTCTGTGAACTCATGGAGAGCTAAACCTAACCCTAAGTAGAATTTTCCCCAATGTGATTTTCCCATGTATTTTCCTAGGAAATGTACATAAGGATGGCTCAAAAGGCGTGACCCCTCCTAACCATACCTATGGGCTCTGAATCCAATGGCGATGTCCGTTTTGCTCTGTGAATTCATGGAGAGCTAACCCTAACCCTAAGTAGAATTTTCCGCAATGGCATTTTCCCACGTATTTTCCCAGGAAATGTACATAAGGCCGACTCAAAAGGCGTGACCCCTCCTAACCATACCTATGGGCTCTGAATCCAATGGCGATGTCAGTTTTGCTCTGTGAATTCATGGAGAGCTAACCCTAACCCTAAGTAGAATTTTCCCCAATGGGATTTTCCCATGCATTTTGCCAGGAAATGTACATACATCCGACTCAAAAGGTGTGCCCCCTCCTAACCATACCTATGGGCGCTGAATCTAATGGCGATGTCTGTTTTGCTCTGTGAATTCATGGAGAGCTAACCCTAACCCTAAGTAGAATTTTCCCCAATGGGATTTTCCCATGTATTTTCCCAGGAAATGTACATACATCCGACTCAAAAGGCGTGCCCCCTCCTAACCATACCTATGGGCTCCGAATCCAATGGCAATGTCTATTTTGCTCTGTAAATTCATGGAGAGCTAAACCTAACCCTAAGTAGAATTTTCCCCAATGGGATTTTCCCATGTATTTTCCCAGGAAATGTACATACATCCGACTCAAAAGGTGTGCCCCCTCCTAACCGTACCTATGGGCTCCGAATCCAATGGCAATGTCTATTTTGCTCTGTGAATTCATGGAGAGCTAACCCTAACCCTAAGTAGAATTTTCCCCAATGGGATTTTCCCATGTATTTTGTCAGGAAATGTACATAAGGCTGACTCAAAAGTCATGCCCCCTCCTAACCATACCTATGGGCGCAGAATCTAATGGCGATGTCTGTTTTGCTCTGTGAATTCATGGAAAGCTAACCCTAACCCTAAGTAGAATTTTCCGCAATGGCATTTTCCCATGTATTTTGCCAGGAAATGTACATAAGGTCGACTCAAAAGGCGTGATCCCTCCTAACCATACCTATGGGCTCCGAATCCAATGGCAATGTCTATTTGACTCTGTGAATTCATGGAGAGCTAACCCTAACCCTAAGTAGAATTTTCCCCAATGGGATTTTCCCATATATTTTGCCAGGAAATGTACATACATCCGACTCAAAAGGTGTGCCCCCTCCTAAAGATACCTATGGGCGCTGAATCTAATGGCGATGTCTGTTTTGCTCTGTGAATTCATGGAGAGCTAACCCTAACCCTAAGTAGAATTTTCCCCAATGGGATTTTCCCATGTATTTTGTCAGGAAATGTACATAAGGCTGACTCAAAAGGCATGCCCCCTCCTAACCATACCTATGAGTGCTAAATCCAATGGCAATGTCTGTTCTGCTCTGTGAATTCATGGAAAGCAAACCCTAACCCTAAGTAGAGTTTTCCGCAATGGCATTTTCCCATGTATTTTGCCAGGAAATGTACATACATCCGACTGAAAAGGCGTGCCGCCTCCTAACCATACCTATGGGCTCCGAATCCAATGGCAATGTCTATTTTGCTCTGTGAATTCATGGAGAGCTAACCCTAACCCTAAGTAGAATTTTCCCCAATGGGATTTTCCCATGTATTTTGCCAGGAAATGTACATAAGGCTGGCTCAAAAGGCGTGACTCCTCCTTACCATACCTATGGGCTCTGAATCCAATGGCGATGTCCGTTTTGCTCTGTGAACTCATGGAGAGCCCCCTCCTAACCATACTTATGGGCACCAAATCCAATGGCAATGTCTATTTGACTCTGTGAATTCATGGAGAGCTAACCCTAAGTAGAATTTTCCTCAATGGCAGTTTCCCATATATTTTGCCAGGAAATATACATAAGGCCGACACAAAAGGCGTGCCCCCTCCTCACCATACCTTTGGGCTCTGAATCCAATGGCGATGTCCGTTTTGCTCTGTGAACTCATGGAGAGCTAAACCTAACCCTAAGTACAATTTTCCCCAATGTGATTTTCCCATGTATTTTCCTAGGAAATGTACATAAGGATGGCTCAAAAGGCGTGACCCCTCCTAACCATACCTATGGGCTCTGAATCCAATGGCGATGTCCGTTTTGCTCTGTGAATTCATGGAGAGCTAACCCTAACCCTAAGTAGAATTTTCCGCAATGGCATTTTCCCACGTATTTTCCCAGGAAATGTACATAAGGCCGACTCAAAAGGCGTGACCCCTCCTAACCATACCTATGGGCTCTGAATCCAATGGCGATGTCAGTTTTGCTCTGTGAATTCATGGAGAGCTAACCCTAACCCTAAGTAGAATTTTCCCCAATGGGATTTTCCCATGCATTTTGCCAGGAAATGTACATACATCCGACTCAAAAGGTGTGCCCCCTCCTAACCATACCTATGGGCGCTGAATCTAATGGCGATGTCTGTTTTGCTCTGTGAATTCATGGAGAGCTAACCCTAACCCTAAGTAGAATTTTCCCCAATGGGATTTTCCCATGTATTTTCCCAGGAAATGTACATACATCCGACTCAAAAGGCGTGCCCCCTCCTAACCATACCTATGGGCTCCGAATCCAATGGCAATGTCTATTTTGCTCTGTAAATTCATGGAGAGCTAAACCTAACCCTAAGTAGAATTTTCCCCAATGGGATTTTCCCTTGTATTTTCCCAGGAAATGTACATAAGGATGGCTCAAAAGGCGTGACCCCTCCTAACCATACCTATGGTCTCTGAATCCAATGGCGATGTCCGTTTTGCTCTGTGAATTCATGGAGAGCTAACCCTAACCCTAAGTAGAATTTTCCCCAATGGGATTTTCCCATGTATTTTCCCAGGAAATGTACATACATCCGACTCAAAAGGCGTGCCCCCTCCTAACCATACCTATGGGCTCCGAAACCAATGGCAATGTCTATTTTGCTCTGTGAATTCATGGAGAGCTAACCCTAACCCTAAGTAGAATTTTCCCCAATGGGATTTTCCCATGTATTTTGCCAGGAAATGTACATACATCCGACTCAAAAGGTGTGCCCCCTCCTAACCGTACCTATGGGCTCCGAATCCAATGGCAATGTCTATTTTGCTCTGTGAATTCATGGAGAGCTAACCCTAACCCTAAGTAGAATTTTCCCCAATGGGATTTTCCCATGTATTTTGTCAGGAAATGTACATAAGGCTGACTCAAAAGTCATGCCCCCTCCTAACCATACCTATGGGCGCAGAATCTAATGGCGATGTCTGTTTTGCTCTGTGAATTCATGGAAAGCTAACCCTAACCCTAAGTAGAATTTTCCGCAATGGCATTTTCCCATGTATTTTGCCAGGAAATGTACATAAGGTCGACTCAAAAGGCGTGATCCCTCCTAACCATACCTATGGGCTCCGAATCCAATGGCAATGTCTATTTTGCTCTGTGAATTCGTGGAGAGCTAACCCTAACCCTAAGTAGAATTTTCCCCAATGGGATTTTCCCATATATTTTGCCAGGAAATGTACATATATCCGACTCAAAAGGTGTGCCCCCTCCTAACCATACCTATGGGCGCTGAATCTAATGGCGATGTCTGTTTTGCTCTGTGAATTCATGGAGAGCTAACCCTAACCCTAAGTAGAATTTCCGCAATGGGATTTTCCCATGTATTTTGTCAGGAAATGTACATAAGGCTGACTCAAAAGGCATGCCCCCTCCTAACCATACCTATGAGTGCTAAATCCAATGGCAATGTCTGTTTTGCTCTGTGAATTCATGGAAAGCTAACCCTAACCCTAAGTAGAATTTTCCGCAATGGCATTTTTCCATGTATTTTGCCAGGAAATGTACATACATCCGACTCAAAAGGCGTGCCCCCTCCTAACCATACCTATGGGCTCCGAATCCAATGGCGATGTCCGTTTTCCTCTGTGAATTCATGGAGAGCTAACCCTAACCCTAAGTAGAATTTTCCCGAATGGAATTTTCCCATGCATTTTGCCAGGAAATGTACATACATCCGACTCAAAAGGCGTGCCCCCTCCTAACCATACCTATGGGCTCCGAATCCAATGGCGATGTCTGTTTTGCTCTGTGAATTCATGGAGAGCTAACCCTAACCCTAAGTAGAATTTTCCCCAATGGGATTTTCCCATGTATTTTGTCAGGAAATGTACATAAGGCTGACTCAAAAGGCATGCCCCCTCCTAACCATACCTATGAGTGCTAAATTCAATGGCAATGTCTGTTCTGCTCTGTGAATTCATGGAAAGCAAACCCTAACCCTAAGTAGAGTTTTCCGCAATGGCATTTTCCCATGTATTTTGCCAGGAAATGTACATAAGGCTGACTCAAAAGTCATGCCCCCTCCTAACCATACCTATGGGCGCAGAATCTAATGGCGATGTCTGTTTTGCTCTGTGAATTCATGGAAAGCTAACCCTAACCCTAAGTAGAATTTTCCGCAATGGCATTTTCCCATGTATTTTGCCAGTAAATGTACATAAGGTCGACTCAAAAGGCGTGATCCCTCCTAACCATACCTATGGGCTCCGAATCCAATGGCAATGTCTATTTTGCTCTGTGAATTCATGGAGAGCTAACCCTAACCCTAAGTAGAATTTTCCCCAATGGGATTTTCCCATATATTTTGCCAGGAAATGTACATACATCCGACTCAAAAGGTGTGCCCCCTCCTAACCATACCTATGGGCTCCGAATCCAATGGCAATGTCTATTTTGCTCTGTGAATTCATGGAGAGCTAACCCTAACCCTAAGTAGAATTTTCCCCAATGGGATTTTCCCATGTATTTTGTCAGGAAATGTACATAAGGCTGACTCAAAAGGCATGCCCCCTCCTAACCATACCTATGAGTGCTAAATTCAATGGCAATGTCTGTTCTGCTCTGTGAATTCATGGAAAGCTAACCCTAACCCTAAGTAGAATTTTCCGCAATGGCATTTTCCCATGTATTTTGCCAGGAAATGTACATACATCCGACTGAAAAGGCGTGCCGCCTCCTAACTATACCTATGGGCTCCGAATCCAATGGCAATGTCTATTTTGCTCTGTGAATTCATGGAGAGCTAACCCTAACCCTAATTAGAATTTTCCCCAATGGGATTTTCCCATGTATTTTGCCAGGAAATGTACATAAGGCTGGCTCAAAAGGCGTGACTCCTCCTTACCATACCTATGGGCTCTGAATCCAATGGCGATGTCCGTTTTGCTCTGTGAACTCATGGAGAGCCCCCTCCTAACCATACTTATGGGCACCAAATCCAATGGCAATGTCTATTTGACTCTGTGAATTCATGGAGAGCTAACCCTAACCCTAAGTAGAATTTTCCTCAATGGCAGTTTTCCATATATTTTGCCAGGAAATATACATAAGGCCGACACAAAAGGCGTGCCCCCTCCTCACCATACCTTTGGGCTCTGAATCCAATGGCGATGTCCGTTTTGCTCTGTGAACTCATGGAGAGCTAAACCTAACCC